>NW_028242173.1:0-92879 GCF_964263255.1 Lissotriton vulgaris | reverse complement strand
CACACATATATATATATATATATATATATATATATATATATTCACTGAAAAAACCATAGGTTTTAGGCCTTATATAGTTATGAATTAACATTTAAAAAACCTTGAAAAATCACTGAAAAAACCATAGGTTTATGGCCTTATATAGTTAGGAATTAACATATAAAAAGCCATTGAAATTCCTCCAATATAGTTAGTCGGACTAACTATATATGGCGCACCCGCAATCCACTGCTGATGATGTCACATATTACATCATTCATGACATCTCAATGACATCACTGATGACATCACTGATGACATCTCATTTGGCATCACTGATGACATCACTGATGACATCATCCAGTGGCTGTTTTTTTGTAAAGTTTAAATATGTTTTACATATTGAAGAATGAGTGGATTTATAAGTGTCTGGATGAAGGATTTAGTAGGTGCGTGACTGACTGTATGAGTGAGTGATTAAATGTGTATTACTGAATGCATAGGTTAGTGACTAAACTGTGAATGTGTGCATCAGTATGTCTGTTGTTGTGTAAGCTGCTACATGCGTTGATCAGTAGCTATATGAGTGGCTATATGGGTTATTGATTGGTGGCCCAAATATTTGTAAGGGAGACTGAGTGTGTGTGTGGCTGGCTGGGAGGTGTGTGACTCTGTGCAGATCAATGTGTACTTGTATCAGTGATTGTATAAGAGAGTAAGTATGTGTTAGTATATGTTTGAATAAGTAAGGTGTTGTGTGTATAACTATATAGATGAGGAAATGGAAGTGTGATTGATTCTTTCATGACTGACTAGGTGTGTGAGTAACTCCATGGATGAGCGGCAGTGTGTGAGTGTCTGCATAGGCGTATGAGTGCATATGATAGTGTTGCATTGATGAGTGACTGTATGTATGAGTGATTGTATGGGTGAATGAGTGGATGTGTGAGTAGACCTAGGAATCAGTGAGTGCCTATGTAGTAACTGGTATTGGTGTGTCAATAGTTTCAAGAATGGTAGTCTGTATTTAACACTGGGTGTATCAAAGGTTATATTAGAGTGTGAGGAGGTGCATCGTATTATCACATGAATGATGTAATCGGTGATGTCATCAGTGATGTCAAATGAGATGTCATCAGTGATGTCATTTGAGATGTCATCAGTGATGTCATCAGTGATGTCACTGACCATGTCAAGTCAAGTCAAAAATTCTTTAATCGACTGACAGAAATGCAGTCATAAAAGCACATAAATACATTTGTATACAATTCATTCATAAAAAAGTTTCAACCGACGCATATAAAAAGGGCAATTCACAAGAAGATTAAAAAGATACTATAGTCCAGTATGAGTGTGCTTATCCGAGACATGGTTACATATGTGATACAATTCAACTTAGGATCAACCTTCCATACTTAATCTAAACTTCAGGGCTGTTTTTAAAAACTTACAAGTAAAAAAAGTGCTATCGCCGTGCAACATTTGGAGGTATAAGAGTGCTGGCTTGATTTGCACAAAATTCAACTTTTTAAGCAAGGGTTTTAAAAACATACTTCGTGGACTCGAATAATAGGAACACAGGAATAAAAAGTGAGCCAGGTCTTGCGGAGACTTGTTGTCGCAGCCGCAAGGTGGCAACACTTGACCTCTATGGGCTCCACTCGGTACAGCTAACAACAAATGGTAGAAACCAAAGCGGAATCTGCTCAACAGGAAGCGCTCATGTCTGGATATGTTCCATGATAAATACGGTTCAGAGCGCACACAAGTCTTGGTTAATATAGGCTCCTTACGCTGGCCTTCTTAAACTCAATTTCTTCCCTGTCAAGTTGTCGTTTTAGTTGGAAAGTGTCTTTTACAAAATTGACATCTTTCTTGGTAGTATGCTGGGGTGTTAGGTAAAGGTCCATCCTGCCCAGTTCTTTACAACAGTTTCTGATGTATTTCAACCAGGGTATCTTGAGTTGCCCTTCCCAAGTGAGGGCTTCAGCGAGGATGTTATGGGTCAATGGTATTGAGACATTGCGCCAACAGTTTAACCAACAGAGCAGAGGATTTACAGCAATTTTATCTCCTAGGTACGGTGTGCCTAATTCCTCGTGAACGGAGAAATTAGCGGTACTTTTTGGTAAACTCAGGACCTGTTTCAGGAAGTTATTTTCAAGAGTTACAAGGGTGTCTGCTGGTAAGAAGCCCCACAGTTCACTTCCGTAACATGCAACCGCAACGCTTTTTGCCTGGTATAGCTTCATTACGGCGGACACTGGAGTATTACCCAATTTGCGTGCAAAATCCATTATTCCAGTGTTGGTCCTTAGTATTTCGCCTTTCTTTTTAATTATGGCAGGGCCCCATGAAAGTTTGTGATCAAACAATACTCCTAAATAAAAAAATGTTTTTGTTGACGGTATGTTTTCCCCATTAACTGAGAAGGGGTATCGTTTTTTAGGAGTTAAGCCTACCGTCATAACAAAAGATTTGGAGTTGTTGATATTCAGGCCACGTAAGGACATAAATTGGAGAAAGGAATCCAATAACTTTTGAAGTCCGAGTGCAGTTCTGGATATAAGAACGGCGTCGTCTGCGTATAGCAGAACCGGCACGCCCGTTTTCCCAATACGAGGATAATCCATGTCCTGAATGATGTAATATGTGACATCATCAGCAGTGGATTGCGGGTGCGCCATATATAGTTAGTCCAACTAACTATATAGGAGGAATTTCAATGTTTTTTTATATGTTAATTCCTAACTATATAAGGCCTGAAACCTATGTTTTTTTCAGTGAATTTTCAAGGTTTTTTAAATGTTAATTCCTAACTATATAAGGCCTAAAACCTATGGTTTATTCAGTGAATTTGCAAGGTTTTTAAAATGCTAATTCTATTAGCGGATAACATTTAAATATGTTAATATCCTTGTGGGACCACCTGAGCAGCCCTAGGGATCCGATTTTTGGACCGGAGCAAGATGCTCTTTGATTGTACCGTATTTCTTGCCTACTGCCCCCCTGATTGTGCCGTATTTCTTGCTTCTGCCCCCCTGATTGTGCCAGAGGAGCGGAGCGGGCAATCTTCTTTGAGAAATTTGCGAAGATTCATCAACCAGCGCCAAAGTTATTCCCAATAGAATGTTGGGGATTTCCTATGGAAACTAGGTCCTAACTATATATACCTACTGGCTACCGCCAGTAGGTAATATATATATATATATATATTCTCAGGAATAGTTTGTGGAATGTCTGAAAAAAAATGTAAAGGCTGTGAATTATTCCACAGGATAGCTTTGGTGTGTAATTTGATAGATTCTCAAATGTCCACTAGCTGTACAATTTCCATTCATTTAGAGAACTATCATCTGCTGTTGAGTGCATCCAGAGAAATGAAAAAGATAGAAAAAAGTAAGCACAAATAGTGGCCTCACACTCCAAAAGGGCCGGAGTGACTCTGGGAGAGGCTCTGGGTAGGAACCGATCCAGGGGATGGCACATTTTGCAGCCGCTGTCCCCTGACAGGCACGTGTTTCCAAACTGTCACCGGACACTGTGCGCGTGGCTGTGACATCAATAGCAGAAAAAAACGCACCTGAATCTTTTACACAGCACCTCACACTGTCAGATGATGTGATCCCGGCGTATCTGTTGAATGAGCGCAGCAGAGACATTGCGGGGACCCAAATACGCCATGTTGGATGCAAGCTTTCTTTTCAGCATTGCCGTAAATGTTAAAGGGAGTGATTGAATGTGTGAGTAAGACTTTGGTTCCCTCTAGCCATGCCCTTGCGAGCCTACACCAGGCGAGCATTTTGAAAAACGGAGGTTCATCGCTGGAGAGGTAATGTGATTTTCGTGAAATGTGTCGAGGTAGAAGGATATTCCGAGCTCGGTGAACGGATCAGGCACCTGCTGTGCCAATCCCTCACTGCGCTAATATCTATTAAATGATGGAGCCCAATAAGTCTTATCCCGGGAAGAGGCGCACAGGCATTCAAAGAAGGGATTGTAAATATTCTGCGGGGCTTTGCTGCCAATTTGACAGTGACAAACACCACCGCCGCCGGGGGAGGCGCAGCGGGGCAGAGGAGCACGTACTGTCTGTCTGCGCTCTGCGCCCGGTGCAGTGGTACAGCCTCCAAGGCAGCAGGGGCCGGGCTGTCATTGCTGGAAAGATGTGGTTTGGGTATTTTTTTTTGGGGGGGCGAGATAGCCCGCACCCAGTAAAAAATAGCCATCCATAGAAACTTTTAAAGAAGCTATTAGAGGCAAAAACACCCTTAAAGCTTTGAAAGAAATACACTGAACAGCAAGTACCACAAACTTTGAACATCCAATACCACCCCCAAACTGCACAAAAAAGAACACACCTTTTACAAGACACCCCTGCACACATGAACTCATCAACACGGCGTGTGCAGGGGGAAGCGAACAGCGTCTCCTCTTTTCCCGGGGCTCCCTCAGCACGCGGGAGCCCCGCACCAGCCGGCAGCATTACCCGGTCTCTTCCTCGGCACGGGAGACCGGCGGAAATGTTGCCAGATTTTTAGATCAGTCCCAAGCCCAAGGCCACTAAAATATAAGCCCAAAATAAGCCCAGTCAAACCAGTTTCAGCCCAAACTCGCAACTCTCAAATTATGCAGAAATAGTCACCAGAAACCACTTAAAGGATGAATCTAAATTCTATTCAATATACGGATAGTGGAAAGGGCTTAACTGGGTACCTGTGTTAATGCTACTAATTTTCATGACCCGTCACCACTATGACAGTGCATAGCTGCCAATGTTTCAGATTGCTTATGTGTGACATTTTCATAATTTCAGTGTAATTATGAGTGACATTCAACGACTATGAGTGACACTTTCTTGCGTGCAAAAATCAAAGCCAACCCTATGCAAACTGTCAGTTCCACACAACTGGCCCAAATCGTGCTGTGAATGCATGCCAATGAAAATAGCTTTGTTGATTCGCAGTGAGGAGTGCACCCCGGGATCTGAAATAGTATGGGCTGGGCGCCAGTAGACAGAGCACAGTATGATGCTGACAGATGTCAAGTCTTCCCACTTCCAGCCCCACTCTCTTGATACGAGACACGGTGTCTTGGCTGCACTGCACAGCACTTCACACAATTCACACGAGTGTGGGTGTGGGCTTGGGTCCTCCATCAATCATAAGCATTGTGCTGCTCTAATGTCAGCGCGTGCTGCGCGCTCTTTTGTCACCGGACCTTCTGGCCAAAGTGATAGTCGCACGCTTCGGTCTCATCGTGGTCGGCCCCGCCCACAACCAGGCGGCGGCCATCTTGAGGCAGCTCGGGCCGCGGGGGTGATCTCGGGGGTAAAACGAGGGGTGGGCACCCTCGAAATTAAAATAAAACAGATTAAAATAAAAGAGAGAAGCCCCCCAAGCCCCCCCCCCATTTTTTTTTTCCTGAAAAATCGCGGGGTGCGCGCACGGTGCGCGCTTACAGATATATAATTTTTTTCTCTTTTAATTTTCTCAAGAACCACTGAAGGGATTTACACTATTTTACCAAAAGCATTATCTGGGTACCAGACACTACCATTTTGACAAGTTTGGTGTAATTCCCTTGTGCGGTTCAAGCTTTAGCCGTGTCTAAAGGTCCTATGGGAATTAACATGGGGAAAACACGTTTTGGGACCCCCCTTTTTTCTCAGCCCCCAATTGACTAATCCCCCACAAACTTTTAGGGAAGGAGAGGAGCGGAGCGAGCCATCTTCTTTGATGAATTTTGAGAAGATTCATCAACCAGCGCCGAAGTTATTCCCAATAGAATGTTGGGGATTTCCTATGGAAACTAGGTCCTAACTATATATACCTACTATATATATATATATATATATATATATATTCCAATACAATGCCGCTCCTGCTGCAACGTGGTGACCCGTAGACAAGTGGCGTACACTCCGGCGGAGCCGCCGGAAATTAATATTCAATAACAAAGGTCCAGTGCAGTACGCTCTCAGGAATCAAAAGCTCAGCCAGAAGTATATTGCAACCTTGGTTTATTCACACAACGCGTTTCGGCGACCTGCCTTGATCACGTGGGAATTTCAATGGTTTTATGTCAGTAAAATTTCCAGCTAACTATAACTGGTGTGAAACCTATGGTTTTTTCAGTGAATTTAATAGGTTTTTTAAATGCTAATTCCTAACTATAACTGGTGTGAAACCTGTGGTTTTTTCAGTAAATTTCAAAGGTTTTTTAAATGCTAATTCCTAACTGTAACTGGTGTGAAACCTATGTTGTTTTCAGTGAATTTCATAGGTTTTTTAAATGCTAATTCCTAACTATAACTGATGTGAAACCGATGTTTTTTTTCTGTGAATTTCATAGGTTTTTTAATAGCAAATTTCTATAGCTATGAAATATAATATTTTTTTTTATGAATCCTATATTGTATATTTATGTAATACTATTTTTTATATGTATATTCTTCATTTTTTTTTTTGCCCTGGAGCGCTCCCGGTGCGCGTCCCGGTGAGCGCACCGGTAAGCGCAGTCTTGCGGCGCGCCCCAGGGCGTGTACCGGTGAGCGTCCCGTTAGCGCTATTGCCGTGAATGAAAACATCATCGTGACGTATCGCGTACCCGCGTCCGCGTGATATGCACGGCGTAAGCGCACCCGGAAGCACCCACGCGCATACGAACGCGCTACAAGGGGCGCGTAGTGTAAGCGCGTCGGGTCTTGTGACCTGAAAATAACACTTTTCATTGGTTCAGAACAGTTTTGGTTTTCAAATGATGAAAGCCCGGCTCATGTGACCTGAAAATAACACTTTTCATTGATTCAGAACAGTTTTGTTTTCCAAATGATGAAAGCCCCCACCTTTTTTCCTCATTCTCACTTTATTCTTTGAGTGAGGAAGACCTGCTTCTATTGATAGAGAAATGGCTACAGTAGCAGCAGCAGCTGGAGCATCTGCACCACCACCACCACCACCACCACCTCAAGGACCACCACAACATCACATTGGTGGTGAAGAAGAAGAGGAGGAGGAGGAGGAGGAGGAGGAGGAGAGAAGGCAGTTCCTGCCTAAAGACAATCCCCCATATAAACCTAAGGAGCACTTTATATGGGAGTTTTTTAAAATCCCAAGGGATTCCAAAAAAGTTAATGCTGCAAAGGTGACCTGTCTCATCTGTGGCGCTGAACTTTCCAGGGGGAACCCTGCAAAAAATTCATTTGGGAATCACACAATGCTATGCCACATGCAACGAAAGCACCCCAATAACTATTCTGCAGCAGAGGTCAGAGAATTGACCAGAAACCCTCCCCAATCTTCTCTGAGCACCTCTAAACAACCCACTCCATCGGGTCATAAACCGCGCTGGAGACAGAAGCCTTAATTTTTTCCTGGTTTTTTTTTGCTCCAGTTGAGCTGTTTACAATTCCCTGTTTTTTGTTTGTCCCCATATAAAAGCCAAAAAAAGTATAAAATGTTCCAAAAAAATAAAATATATATAAAACAACAAAAAGAAGAAAAAAACAGTTCTTTTTAGAACTACCTCCAATTTATAAAAAAGGCTACATTTTTTGAAAACTCTGTCATTCTTTTTTCCTCATGGTACGCTCCCCGGTCCACTCCCCGGTGCGCGTACCGGGCGCTCCCCCCACGCAAATCGAAAAAAAAAAATAGGTTTTTTTTGCCCCGCTGGGCCCTTTTATGGCCCCCACATCAAACCTTGGGGGTCAGGGGGGTTCTATCCTGCCCCCTTTTGGTCCTTTCCCTCTTTGTTTTTGCCACCTCTTGTGTCTCGATCCTACCGAGACACAAGATGGCGGCCGCTCAGGACTGTTTGGAATGTTTACAGACACCTGAGAACCAACCAGCTTTCCACGCGCGAACTCGCGCGCTGGTTCGCGCCCCGGTGCGCGTACCGGGGCGCACTTATAGATATATATATTTTTTTGAACCTAAATTACTCAAAATCCACTGGAGCACATATCTTGAGACATAGCAAAGGCACATCGGGCTACCAGTCCCTACAATTTTGCCAAGTTTCGTGGAAATCCATTCAGCCGTTCGGGCTAAAAGTGAGGTTGACCGCCCTATGGAAATTAACATCGGGAAAACACGTTTTGGGACCCCCCTTTTTTCTTGGCCCCCGCTTGGCGAATCCCCCCCAAACTTTCAGGCAAGGACCGGAGCGCCGCAAGGCAAATTTGAGGACATTTTCAGGCAGATTCCTCAGCCAGCGCCAAAGTTATTCACAATAGAATGTTGCGATTTCCCTATTCAAAATAATCCTAACTATAACTACCTACTGGCGACCGCCAGTAGGTAATATATATATATATATATATATATATATTCACAGAAAAAACCATAGGTTATAGTCCATATATAGTTAGGAATTTGCATTTACAAAACCTTGAAAATTCAATGAAAAAACCATTGGTTATAGAACATATATAGTTAGGAATTTGCATTTACAAAACCTTATTTTACTCGCATAAAACCATTGAAATTCCATATATAGTTAGATGCGCTAACTATATATCGCGCACCCGCAATACACTGCTGATGATGTCACATATTACATCATTCATGACATGGTTAGTGACATCACTGATGACATCACTGATGACATCTCAAATGACATCACTGATGACATCACTGATGACAACATCCAGTGACTGTATGTTTCTGTAAAGTTAAAATATGTCTTACATATTGAAGAATGAGTGGATGTATAAGTGTCTGGATGAAGGATTTAGTAGGTGCATGACTGACTGTATGAGTGAGTGATTAAATGTGTCTCACTGAGTATATGGGTTAGTGACTAAACTGTCTTAATTTGTGCATCATTATGTCTGTTGTTCTGTAAACTGTTGCATGTGTTGATAAGTAGCTATATGAGTAACTGTATGGGTTATTCATTGGTTGTCCAAGTATTTGTATGGGAAACTGAGTGTGTGTGTATGGGTGGCTGGGAGGTGTGTGACTCTGTACATAGATGTGTGAGTAGTTGATTCACTATATATATGGGTTCAAAAGTGCATGTGGAAACAGCTGTATGGGCGGTTGACTGTGCATGAGTGTATTAGTGAGTGAATGGATATCTCAGTGCTACATGTCAAAGTAAGTACATATGTAAAACACAGTACATGTGAGAGTTGACATCTATAAATAACTGTACATAAGAGCCAGTGAATGTGTGAGTGGCTGTATGGATCATTGTGAACATGTATCAGGGATTGTATAAGAGAGTAAATATGTGTTATTATATGTTTGAATAAGTAAGGTGTGTATAACTGTATAGTTGAGAAAATGGAGGTGTGATTGATTTTTTGCATAACTGACTAGGTGTGTGAGTAACTCCATGGATGAGTGACAGTCTGTGACTGTCTGTTTACACTGATTGTATCTAAGGTTATATTAGAGTCTGAAGAGGTTCATGGTATTATCACATGAATGATATCATCAGTGATGTGATCAGTCATGTCAAATGAGATGTTATCAGTGATTTTATCAGTGATGTCATTTGAGATGTCATCAGTGATGTCATCAGTGATGTCACTAACCATGTCATGAATGATGTAATATGTGACATCATCAGCAGTGGATTGCGGGTGCGCGATATATAGTTAGCGCATCTAACTATATATGGAATTTCAATGGTTTTATGCTAGTAAAATAAGGTTTTGTAAATGCAAATTCCTAACTATATATGTTCTATAACCAATGGTTTTTTCATTGAATTTTCAAGGTTTTGTAAATGCAAATTCCTAACTATATATGGACTATAACCTATGGTTTTTTCTGTGAATTTCAATGGTTTTTTAATAGCAAATATCAAAAGCTGTCAAATGTCAAGTACGTGATAGGTAAAAACGTTTTCGTGTTTATGCACGCTCATGTGCTTTGAACGCTTCCCCCCCCACTCCCCTCTTTTCTCTTAGTAGTACTCTCTCTTTGCAGATAGTGAAGGGTAGTTAACGCAGACCTTTACCCCCGTTGTAATCCGTCGTACCTGCTTGTCTCTCCATTTGATTGATTGTTATCCAAGCATTTACTGTTTTAGAATTGGTTCTCTTTGGATCATTCTCTATTTACAAACAAGCACAAACTCGCAATACTCTGTTTAGTCTTTGCAGATAGTGAAAAATCGTGTAAAAAAATAAAAGTAATCGTGCAAAATCAGTAGACCACTAATTGGATCTCTTTTTGACCTCGCTAAAATACAAACATTAGGAACAACCCTTCATGAGAAATACGAAAATAGTGAAATGAACTGAGCTCCACACCATGAGGGCTGCAAGACAGCTCGACTCCGCCACCCACCCCGCCCAAAATAACGACAAACCCTATGCAAATATTATAAATATAGACAACACACCAGCAAAGAAACAGGGTAAAACATTTTATTAAATAACTATTTACATAACTATTTTATACTTTTTGTTGCCCGATCCGGCTAGCTCAATTGATCGAGCATGAAACTCATGCACTGATAGCAAGCGTTGAGAGTTTGTAGAACGATGGCTTCAGATTTTCTACATACGGTGTAGTGGCGCGAACTGGGAGGGGGCGTTTGGATCCTGCCCCTTCCCCAAATAAGATTTTCATACGTGAGTGTTCGTTCATGCTTTTGGTCCCTGAGTTGCTTCGATGTCACTGCCTTACACAAATGGCATAAGTTCTGGATGTTGAGTGCCATACTTCAGAGTTCTAAGCAGCGCTTGTAACACTGTCTAAACCTTATTTGCACCGGCTGCAGCTTCACTATTCAAAGTAAGTGGGGTCCGTTTGTGGACCTGACTGCATTGGAAAACAATGTGATACAGTGCCTCCCTAAACCGCTTGACGGAGGCCCCCGAGGGGCGGTGAGATGGCGCGGACTGGGAGGGGGCGCTTGGCTCCTGCCCCCTCCCCAAGTCGTGTTGCCCTGGTGTGGCCTGAGATCGCCCCCAACATAGGCGGCCGGCTCCCGGGGTCCGGCGGAATTTTTTGCCTTTTGATGACTCTTCCATTCTGGACCTTGTCCCACAATCCGTTTGACCTGAAGACACGCTGTAGTGGGGCGCCCCTTTACCGTTTTAGTTGCCGTTCCGCCTGCTTTTGGTACTCTGTGCCTCTTCCGCCATTCAGCTGTTTACCGCCCGCTCTTGCGACTACAGCGTCTCGCTCACCATGTAGTTGAGTTGCTCCCGCTCTTAAGATTTAACCGAACTTTTTGGACTGCTGAAAGCGGTGGAATTCCGACCGCTGGTTGGTGGAGACATTTTGACTATATTCTGGACCTGCGTTGTCGCGTAATGCGTCATATGACGCGCCGCGTTAGCGCACCCGGAAGTGCTCCGGTGCGCAAGGCGCAGCTTCCCGGAAACGATCCAGAGCGCGCCGCGCAGCGCGTAACGTAAGCATAACAGGTCATGTGACTTGTTAATAAAACTTTTCATTGGTTCATTTTACTTTTCTTTTCCTAATGATGTAAGACTAGGTCATGTGACCTAAAAATAACACTTTTCATTGGATTAAAACATTTTTTTTCCCAAACGATGAAAGCCCCACCTTGTTTCTGGATGTTTCAGACTGAAGCTGGCGTCACCATGAGAGCACCACCATCTCGTAGCTCCGTCGTAGCCATTCCGCAAGCAATCATGGCAGCCGCTCCCCACCGGAAGCCTGCGGGAGTCGAGGGCCCCCAAGACTTTTGTAAAATCTTCAAGGCTGAGGGGACGCTTTCGAGAATGGGACCCAAGCCCTGGCAGACACGCGTCCGAGTTCCAAGGTGTCCCAGGGCCATTTTACTGGACCAGGCCCAAATCCGAAGAGCCGGCCGCCATTTTAAGAGTCCTGTGGCAGCCGCCTATCGCTGCACCGCAAGAGTGGGAGCAACTCAACTACATGGTGAGCGAGACGCTGTAGCCGTAAGAGCGGGCGGTAAACAGCTGAATGGCGGAAAAGGCACAGTGTAGCAAATGCGGGCGGAATGGCGACTGAAACGATAAAGGGGCGCCCCACTACAGCAGACGAGCCTCCGCCATGTGCTTCATAACTGCATACGTATCTCGTGATATCAAGGTTCGGCAACCAGTACACAACAAGCAGTTACGAGTCCCATTTACACCGGCGCCATTTTGGGCGCGGCCGGGCAGGTCCAGGATCTAGTCAAACATAACAAATGAGGCTGACGTCTCTGAAGCAGTTGACGCACAGCAGGACATAGCAAATAAACATGAAGTCTCTAAAGCTGTTAACTCACTGCAGGACAAAACAAGTGAACCTGAAACCTCTGGAATAATTGTCGCTCAAAAGAACAACACACAAAACTCTGTAGAGCCTGAAGAAAGAAAAACAGAAGGGCACTGTAGTTTCAGACACACTTAACACTAATGACTTAACAAAGATATCGTCTGTTTATGAAGCAGTTATCAAGTTCACAGAATTGACAAAGAAGTGTGCAGACACCAATGCTATTAAGAAACACAAGGAAATCCCTAACGCATCAGCATTCTCTGAAGAGGTTGACACAGATAACATCTTAAGGAACAAAGAAAGACAAAATAAGGATGAGGAAGTTATCACTTTAGTTTTTTCATCAGCTAGCGACAGCAAGAAACATATTGTAATGGAGATTAGAGAGGCTACGGATGGATGAATAAATTATCCAAAGAAATGGCGACTCCCCCCCCTTTACCAGATTAGCTAAATCTTTGCGTAATTTGGACATTAAAGTTATATTATTGTTGTTGTTATTGTTATGGTTATAGTTCTGGTTAATTTTAGCAAGAAACACATTGTAATGGAGATTAGAGAGGCTACGGATGGCTGAATAAATTATCAAAAGAAATGGCGACTCCCCCCTTTAGCAGATTAGCTAAATGTTTGCGTAATTTGGGCATAAAAGTTATATTATTGTTGTTGTTGTTGTTATCGTTATAGTTCTGGTTAATTTCCATTCAGAGTGTCCTACACAGCACCACTCTAGGTAAACACTACTTTATGTAAAACCTGGGACATAGCACTCATTGAAACTATAGTTGGTCACCATGGGGTTTAAAGAAGGGATGGTTCTTCACCTGGGTGCCTTCCACAACTCAGCACGTTGTGCTGCCTTGGGACTATTCGCACAAAAGACAGCTTCTGACCATTGTTGTTTTTTTTTAATCAAAAACTGTTTAAATATATTTACAGTTTTTGTTGCGTTCGTTATATTTAAAAGTTAATAAAGTTTTATAATCCAACTTTCTTGGAGTACTATATTTTTTTTAAAAATCGGGTGAATGGGGCCTTGAATCGGGTTATTGTCATGTGTGGGCTTTGCAAGTGTACTGCTACAGGATCGGACATTTCAAACTCAAATGCACGTTCTTTTTCTTACCTTTCCGAAGCATGGAGCGCAATAGCAGGCAGAGAAAGGGTGATGCACGTGTTGAACACTGCCTGGCAAGTTGCTGGCAGTGCCCCCCCGCCCGCTCCTGAAAGAGGGCACACACACACCGCCGCCCCGAGTACTTCACAAATCTTTAAAAGACCATGCGCTTGTTCATGAGGCTTAAATGGTTTATCACCCCTTCTAGAACCCCTGCATCGACCCTCTGACGTTTCCTGGAAGAATTAGCACGTAAAACAATACCAAGCCCTGTCAGCTGAAACCCCCGAGGAATCGTGGGGCATATTATCAAGGGGGTTTATTTCCGCTTTTTTGGCTTTAAAAGCCAAAAAAAAGGAGATAAAATTATCTCCCTATTACCAAGCTGTCGCTAACACCAATTAGTGACAGCTAAAAGGAGATAGCGACCATCTTGGGCCCCGCTTTGCATGTCAGTGATATTTATCACTAATGACATGCAAAGTGGGCGTGCCAAGATCTTAGCGACTGGAAACAGTCCCTAACCATCGCTATCTCCTATTACCAACTTTTGGAGATATTCGCTCTAAGCGCAAATATCTCCAAAAGCTAAAACCTGCCCTGAGCAGTTTTTAGCCATGTTATCCAATGGAAGGTGGATAACATGGCTAAGAGCATTTGCTGGATAATGCATGAATATTGCTGACTTTTCAGCGATATTCATGCATTGCGGCCGTTTTTTATCGCATTTGCGATAAACCTTGCTAATAGCAAGGTTTATCTGCGATAAAATTCGCCGATGTGCGGCGATAATTTTTGTCTCTAAACAAGTTAGAGACAAAAATTATCGCTAGTTGTTGGTAATATGCCCCCGGGTTTTTCCTTGCAGGAATCGGGAGGCGGAAGACTAGCACTGAAATCAGTAGTCTCACGCCTGAATCGGGAGGATTGGTATGTCTGGATTCTCTACAGCTGGGGCCATAAACTACATCCGCAGGGCTAGGTGATAGCCTGGGTCCGGCCTGGACAATCGGACACAGAGGAAGAGGAGTGTCAGAGGGTGCGGTAGTGAATAGGGTGAAAGGGAGGTGTCGGGCGGGCACAGGGTGTGATTCTCAGGGAAGAGCAGCGCAGATGGGGGGAAGTATATGGCCCATGCATGAGAGAGAGAGCGGGGGTGACCAGTGCGTGGGGGAGATGCTTGCGAGGGTGGGGAGCAAAAAAATATATATATCTGTGACAGCGTCCCGGTTAGCGCCCTGGTTCGCGTACCAGACGCGTAACGGAACTTCGCGAGGAGAAGCAGATTGGCTCTCCGGTGACTGTCAACATTCTAAACAGTTCGGAGCGGCCGCCATCTTGTCTCTCGGTAGGATCGAGAGACAAGAGGTGGAAATAAATGAAGGGGGAAATGAGTAAAAGCGGGCAAGGTAGACCCCTCCTGACCCCCTACGATTGATGTGGGGGCTATTAAAGTGCCCCGCGGGGCAAAAATTTTAAAAAAAAAAAAATCGATTTTTCGCGGTGGAAGCGCTACCCGGTACGCGAACCGGGTAGCTTACCGGTAACGTAACCGAAGTCCGCAATCATATGTTTCGGACTAATTTAGTCATAAGATGGAGGATAAACAATGTTGGGAATGGGTATAAGGGGGCACGGGAGACATATCCTGACCCACTAGGTTTTCTGAGGGTGGCTGAGGAGGCCCATATATGCCCAAAAAAAAAATAATTTCAAATTTTCACGCGGTTAGTGCCTAGTGCGCGAACCGGGTAGCGCTCCGGAAAGCGTAAATCGTGAAAATTAGTGAAAAAAAGTTACATTTCAAATTTATTTAGAGTGATCATAGTTAGGGTAGCTCTGAAAAGAGCTTTTGGGTCTGTGGAAGATTTAGGTACTTATAAGTAGGTACCAATACACAGTCTTAAATTCTGGATGAAAACTCTGTTCCCCTCATCTGAGAAGTGCACACCATCTCCTCTGTAGATATCTTGCATGTAGTAACGCAAGTTATTGTTGTAGATGGAGCCCACTCCATGGTCTCTCATGTAAGCTGAAACAGACTTATTTACATGCTTCCTCGCTTTCTCAATATGTGGACAAAATTGATTGGACCACCTCCATTTCTGTCTTTGGCATATATTTGAATGTACCAAGGCAGTTTGAGGAAAAAGTGCCATCAATTGCTCAAAGGTGTCCTTTAAAAGCATTTCCAGACTTACCCCAGTCAAAGTGCCCAAATCAATTCCTCCACAGTGCACTATTATGAGGTCAGGGTTTGGCAAATGCCAAAAGATTTTCACCAATGGTATCAATTGGTGACATCTCAATCCTCTCTGGCCAATCCAGTTGATTTCCACATTTTGTAAATTGAGGTTGTGTAAATTTCTGTTATCAGCATACCTTTGAGCCCAGTGGATGTAGCTATGTCCAATAATCCAGACAGAAAACATGGTGAGAGGAGGTTCTGCTGCAGTCAGATGAAGTGTGGGAATGAAATGGCAGTTGAAACAGTAGGAGTTTGTAATGAAAAAAACTGTGGAGTTTCAGTGCTAATGATTCAGTAGCAGTGATTGGTGGATTTTGATTGCTGAAAACAGAAAGTTAGGGTGCATGGATGTGTTCTTTGAAAGATGTAATTTGAATGGTTAAGAAAAAATCATTTTAAGAAACATTGCACTGGATAAGCAGGTGTACTGAGAGTTCAGAGTTCAGTTGAAACATTGTTGTGTGAACATGAGAGGTCTGTCAGGAGGTAGTTGCTATGGAAAAAAGGCAGAAAGGGCAGAGGGGGGAAGGGTGTTGATTTGAAAAAAGTGAGGGAAGAGTTTTGATTGGGTGACATGAGAGATATATGTGATGAATTACAGCATTTCTGTGCCATTGTTGGTTGCAGCCTCTGGAGTGCATACCCTTTGCTCCGCTAAAGAAAAATTGGTGCGTGTCTGAGACTGTTTTGAAATTCAAAAAGCATTTGCCAAGGTGAGAAAAGATTCATTTAATTTAGATAGAGACTAGTATGCTTTAGGGAGAAAATTAGGAAGCAAGTTGTGTATTTAAAATGTTGCTTTGTGTCAAGTGTTTTACAAAAAGATTTTGTTTCTTTGAGAAATTGTAATTGGAGATAATGTGAAGTGTTAGTACTGACAGGGTGTGCTTGTACATAGGAGCTGTGCTGTGTTTATGACTTGAACATCGTTTTTAAGGAAAAGGAATGCTTTTTAAATTTATGAGAAGGAAAAAACGGTGTCTGCTTCTTTAAACAAATATTTCACTTCCCCCATGAATCAGGGGGAATAATTTGCTTACTTGATGTGTTCAAAAACGTTTCTTGAATTATTTAGGTTTCTTGATATGTACTGCTAGAGTTTCATAGCCAGCATGGGGCATATTTACAATGCCTTTGAGCCACTTTCACGTTATTTTCCCCATGTTAAAAGTGACGCAAAAGTGGTGCAAGGGCCTTGTAAATACGCCCCCATGTGTGTTAGGGCATTTTAAGTCACTTCCCCATGAATCTGGGAGAATAATTTGCTTACTTGATGTGTTTAAAAAACGTTTCTTGAAGTCATTTAGGTTTCTTGATATGTACTGCTCGAGTTTCATAGCCAGCATGGGGCATATTTACAAGGCCTTTGAGCCACTTTCTGGGAGAATAATTTTCTTACTTGATGTGTTTTAAAAATGTGTTTTTTGACTTAGAATGGCTCAAAGGCTTTGTAAATATGCCCCATGCTGGCTATGAAACTCTAGCAGTACATATTCTGAAACCTAAGTGACTTCAAGAAACGATTTTAAACACATCCAGTAAGAAAATTATTGTAGAAGCATTCCATTCCATTGCTACTATTTGTGGGTTTTAAATTTGTCTATACTGCTAAATTACCGTAGGTAGAATTGACAACTAGTGTGTTAATTGTTCGCCTACTGTTATTGGTTTACTGTTTAGTAATAGTGGTTAGTAAAAAAATTTTAAAAAATTTACCACAGATTCAACTCAAGATCTTTTGAAAAATTCAAAAATGCCTTCAAGGCAAAGAAAAAGAAAAGAAGCAAAGCGACTTACACCCCACCTTGGTAAACCTTTGCAGCAGTCCTCTACAATAAAACCTTGTCAAGTCACCAAAAAAACTCCGGGTAAGACAACAAAATCTTTTTTAGGAAACATTTGCAGACGAAAAAGTATCACTACAGAACATGTTTTAGTCCAGAAGAAGAGAGCCAACTTAAACGGGAATGAAAGGCCCCTCAAAAATGTTACTTCTAGAGCAGGAGATAACTCTGTGCATGGTAGTAGAAGGAAAAATCAGTTTAGGGACATTCGTAGACGAATGTTCCGCAACAGGATAATTTGCAATTTGTTAAAAAATATTAACAAAGGTCACCAGAAAGTGGCTTTTTATAAGAGAAAGAAAAATGTAGAGAAAATTATTGATCAGGCTTTCGAAATTAAGCGAAAGTTATTTATTTTGATAATCAATAGAATTAAGTAACTAAACAAGGCAATTTATGATTTCAAATCAAATAGTAGATGGAAGAGAACAGTTAATCGTACTAATTTTTGTGAAGTTTTTTCAGGAGAATGGATGCATAGTTCAAGTTGTGAGGCATTTTTTAATGAGGAGAGTTATTTCCAGGACAATGATTTGGTGCATGCAGTTGACACCAGTGGTCGAGCATATGAGGTGAAAGACGGTTGTCCGGTTGAAAAAGAAAAACTTGTGTCAACAGAGGCAGAAGAGGTGTTAGGTAATGAAGTTTTAGGGAGACGTCCTAAGGGACCAGTGTACACCTGGAAGTGTAGTAGTATTTGCAGTGTGCGACAGGATTCCATCAATTTGCTTTGGGATTTTGTACGGACATTTAATAAGAAAAGTTTAAAACAGAAAATGAAGTTGTTGCAAGAATTAGATCCTTGCAGTGTGTGCAGGTTTGCATGGTCTTTCACTGGCTTGTCTTTCCAGGAGAGTATACCAGAGTGTTTTTCATCATTTCAGGATGCCAGCAGTGCATCATAATAAAGTGAGGAAATTAGTTAGAATGTTGTATTATGCTAAGAGTCCAGCAATTATGCTTAAACAATTAAACACTGCTCTTTTGCATGGTTCTGAAGTAGATGTGAAGAATATTTGTGAAGAAATTGAGTTGTGTTACTTTGCTAGTAAAGAGAACAATGTTGAAATTGACCCAGTAGAAGAAGGTAATGTGGAAGAGAGTGTACAGATTTACAGTACAGATAACTTTCACAAGGAAATTTCCACGTTTATGGTGAAATCAAGTGAGAGGCCTAATTTCACTTGTGTGTGTTGTCGACTGACTTATTATAAGAATCGGACTAAGTTAGTGGATTTATATGCAAAAAGTGAAATGGAAAACAATAGTGAATGGAAGGATTTTGCAACATACTTGATGGTAGAAAATTGTTTTGATTTGGGATCGGATCAACATATGTGTACTTATTGTTTTAACAAATTAAATCTAAACCGGATGCCTGCTAGAGCGGTTCATAATAATCTGGAATTGGTTGACATTCCTTCTGAACTGAAGGATTTAAATACTTATGAATCTATTTTGATTCAAAGTGTCCATCCTTTTCAGGCTATTGTTCGAATGGAGCCTAAGACAGGGAAATTGCCTCCTTCAGGATTAAAGGGAAGAGTTGTTTATTTGCCTCTAGATTTGAAGAAAAATATTGATACAATTGGTGTAGACAAAGTGGAAGAGGAACCTCTGGTTATCCTAGTTAATGGGGTTCCGACAAAGAGTAAGAAAATATGGCAAGATTTAGTGGATGTTAGGAAAGTCAAAAAGGCAACGTTGTATTTGATGAAAAACAATGAGTACTACAAGAATGTATGTGTTGCAGAAGAGGAACTAAGTGAAGAAGAGGACAGCGATTTGTGTGCTGGACAAATAGAGAAAGTAGATGCCTCTAAAAATGAAGAAATATATGAACATTATAGTGTTCATCCTTTGCATTCTAAAGAAGTCATGGGGAATGCTATTGAGTTGTTTCAAATGAAACAAGCCAAAGGGAGTCCCATTAGTGTTTGGGAGGAAAGTTTGGAAGCTCAATGTTTCCCACAGTTATTTCCAACAGGTCGAGGAGGAAGATATGATGAGCGACCTGATCAAATTCCTGCTTCTGAATACCGGACTTTACGATTGTATGCAGAAGATCCTAGGTTTCGTCAATGCATTCCCTATTTGTTTCATCTACTGTATGAAAGTGATCTGTCTGGACTGTCTTATGCAGTGAACCACATCCTGAAAAGTGGTGTACAGCTGCAAAATATCTCGGCAAGGGAGTTTATGGATAAAGTCAATATGCAAGACAGTATTTTGGATTCTCACCTGATTAATCTCATGGCATGTCAGCGTGGTACTAATGAGTATTGGTACCGTCGTCATGGTGACTTAAAATGTATGCTGAGGAACTTAGGAACTCCCACATGGTTCCTCACTCTCAGCTGTGCCGAGTATGGCTGGGAAGACTTACTTGAATTTCTACGAGAGGCAAATGGAAACATTGAAAATATTGAATTCAAGACACCCAGAGAACTGTGCTCTTTGGATCCAGTCAATGTATGCAGGTACCTCAATCATAGATTTGAAGCTATGATGTCTTTCATTACGAACAAGAAAAGTCCAGCTCTTGGAGAGGTGTTGGATTTCTTCTGGAGAATGGAGTATCAAGCAAGAGGTGCTCCTCATATACATATGCTGCTATGGATCAAAGATGCACCCAAATTTGGAACAGATCCGGATGACTTAGTGATGAGTTTCACAGAACAGTATTCTACATGTGCTGTTCCAAAGACAAAGGAAGATAAAAGTTTAAGAGAACAAGTTTTACGCTTTCAAAACCATCGTTGTGGAAAGTACTGTCGTCGTCAATTCAGAAACAAGAACAAGTTCTATACAAAATGTCGTTTTGGGTTTCCACGATCAGTGATATCTAAAGGAAGAGTGAACAATTTGATGTCTTCGCTGCCACATAATGTGACGAGGAAATCACCCAAAAATACATACAATTTAAAAAGAAACGACGAGTCCAAGTACATCAACGACTACAACCCAGTGATTTTGTCCATGTGGAATGCTAACATGGATATACAGTTTGTGGCTGACAACTGTATGGCTGTGGCTCGGTATGTGACGTCTCATATCACAAAAAAGAAAAGACAGAACTGAAAGATATGTGGGATGACATTTCACATGAAAAGAGCCTCAGTAAGAAGTTGTACAGTTTCAGTCTAAAGATGTTGTCGCATCGAGAAATCGGAGCATACAAATGTTCTGATCAGTTATCTTCAGCAAGTCTCTATGCCAAATCTAGGAGTTTAATTTGGGTGAGTCTTGGTCTTCCTGCAACACGTAATCGAGATCTGAAACCTGTACGGGAAATTGAGTATTTGGCGAAGAAAGAGCCAAACAGTACAGATATTTTGAAAACCAACATGTTGGATACATATTATCCAAATAGAAGCAGTCACCTCGAGAATGTTTGTCTGTATGAGGTTCTACAAAATTACATATTCAAGAGGAACATCAAAGAAGATATTGATAAAGGAGTGTATGCTGTAATTGGAAGTGAGGGATGTCTGGTCAAGCAAAGAAAATGCCAATTGGTAAATCATCGAAAATTGAGTTGCGAATCTCCTGAAAGAAAATAGTTTTTCTATTTAGCTCTTTTGCAACTTTTCAAGCCTTGGCGTGCAGAAGAGGAACTGCTTGGAGATTTCCTCTGTTATGAAGATTCCATAGAATGTCCTGTTTTTCCAAAATATCTAGAAATGTTGAATGCAGAAATCGAGCAGGAAGCAACAATTGCAGCCGAGATTGCTAGAGACAGTTCTCCAGACAGTCAGAGTTCCACTTCATTGAGTCAGGATCTACTAGGAGAACCAGTTATCGAAAATGAAGTTGCCACTGCCATGATTGAAGTGGAAAGAGCCGTGGCACATGCTCAGGAGGATGCGGTTAACTTAGAAGATTTGGAAAGACAACTCAACGTTGAGCAGAGGAAAATATATGACGAAGTTACCACCCAAATTGATCATGGATTAAGTCATGAGAAGAAAGAGTGCTCATGTATGTCGTTGAAGCCTGTCCGACTGTACGTGAGTGGAGAAGCAGGAACTGGAAAAAGTTTTCCTCATTAAAGCAAATTCATGTTATTTGCAGAAAAGGACTGTGTCATTGCTGTCTTGTGTTGTCACCGCTCCAAGTGGACTGGCAGCACATAACAGTAAAGGTATTACTTTGCATCGTCTACTGATGCTGCCAGTGGAGCATGATAACAAATTACAATACCACAAGTTATCTGGAGATGCTTGTTGTGAAGTTTCAAGAGTCCTAAAGAATATGAAACTTCTTATCATTGACAAAGTTAGCATGGTTTTCCAATTTCATGCTTGCTTTGTGCATTTGATAATGCAATAAGTTCTTAAAACAGAGTATGATGTGTTATTTGGTGGCAAACACATCATTGTTTTCGGTGATCTTCTGCAGCTGACACCAGTGACAGGACAACCAGTGTTTAAACTACTTACGCATGAAGATACCAGGAAGTGCCTAGGGAGCATTGGCAACGTTAATATATGGTTAAACTTCAATTATGCTGAACTTCGTGAAAATATGCGTCAGGGGAAGGATGAAGATGATAAGAATATTCTACAAGATGTTAGAATCGGAAAAGTGACCGAGCATGGGAAGGAAGCTTTACATGCACGATTATTGTCAAATTTGTATCCAGATGAAGACGTTCTGCCAGAGAATATTTTTCAGAAAATTACTGAGAAGAAATCTGGGATATGTTTGATGCCAACTCTGCAAGAATGTTCCATCTTCAACAACAAAATGTTGAATTTAGAAAACCAAGACATAGTGAAACTGGAAGCTATTGACAGAATTGAGCATATGGGAGCAACAATTATTTTGTCTGAAAATTTGAAATCTAAATTGGATTCTTTAGAGAAGACTATTTCTAAGACTGCTGGTTTTGAAAAGACTCTGAATGTGTGCTTAAATTGCCGTATTATTTTGAGAAGGAATTTAAATGTTGAAAGAGGTCTGGTAAATGGATCAATGGGTAATGTTGTTGATTTTGAGAAATACAGAAATAGAGATGGAATTGAATTTATAAAAATTAAATTTGATGGCATTGAGGATGGACAGCAAATTGGCCATTGCTCTGCTAGGTTTTTGCTTGTTAAAGACTTATATGTTCGCCGTAAGCAGTTTCCTGTTTGCTTGGCATATGGGGTGACAATCCATAAATCGCAAGGTTTAAGTGTAGACAGTGCTTTGGTGAATATTGGCAGTTCTGTGTTCAAGGAGGGTATGGCTTATGTGGCATTATCACGAGTCAGAACTTTATCTGGTTTGTACTTGATTGAGTGTGATGGGACAAACATTTGTGAAGATCTAGAATGTGTTAAGGAATACAATAGGTTAAGAAGAGAGTATGCGCCACATTTGCCTCAATATCCTTTGTTTGAAAAACGTGTGGTAGGCCGGAAACGAAGAAATGTAACCAATAGTAGGGAGGTTGTAGCAAAAACACGAAAAGTCGATGAACCCGAAATTGTAAGCAGAAAGAAAATGGATGCTGTTCAAGATGTTGTTGGTTTTCAATTTGAAAATAGTTCTGGTGTCAACTGCTATGCTAATGTAGTGGTTAATGTTGTCTTTTCTCTAGAAACTTTAAAAGAACAGATTGTGGTCAATTCGGATCAAAGATTTTGCTGTTTGTTAAATTCTGTGTTAGAGAAATGTAGCACTGATAGAAGAAAAATAGAAAGTGTGTCTGAAATTTGAAATCTCTTAGACAAATGTTCAGGTCAAACGCAATTCTCTCAATATATTCAGCAGGATTGTCAGGAGTTTTTAATGTATATGCTTGATGTATTGCAAGATGAAGGTGTAGATGTAGATTATCTGTTTGGCCTTTCTTATCAATGGCAGCATGACTGCGGGAACTGTAGGTTATCAAGTACTACTAGTGTAGACTCAGAAAGATTTATATATTTAACTTTGCCTGACAGTAAATCAGTATCCTTTAATAAGCTAGTAAAAGCAGCCGATCAAAACATTGAGTGTAGCTAATGTAAGTCTGCAATGATGTCCACATTATTTATACGAAGTTATGGCCAGTATGTCATTTTAATGTTCCAACGATGTAGGTCTGATGGAACTAAATTGACAACTTTAATTAAAAATGTTGTGGCTTCGCAGTTGTCAATATCAAGAAGGACTTTTGTAACTGCAGCAATTATATATCATGACGGTCCTTCAACAACTTCAGGACATTACACAGCTTATTTAAAATCTGGAAACGGCTGGTCATTCTGCAATGATTCTGTTTTAATTTTCAAAAAACGTTTACCTTTTGACTTAAAAAATTCTTACCTAGTGTTTTTACAACCAAAATTTTAGGGAAGGAAAGCGGCCTATGGAGATTGGAGCAGTTGATAAATTGTAGTCTGCTGTTTTAAATTGCTTTGTGAATAAGAGTGATCATAATAAATAAAAATGTAAAGCAGTCATAGAGGTACATAACTGGCCTATAATGATTCAAAGAGTTGATATGATTTACTCTGTTGTTTTAAATTGCTTTGTTAGTAACTGAGATCAATAGAATGAAAAAATTGGAAAAGTCATAGAGGTAGTGTAAGTGTGCCTCATAGTAAGTGGTATCAATGTTATAGGAAATGTGAAACATGAGTAAACTAGAAGGGGAGATATTATTAGTACAAGATTGTGAAAGTGATTTTGGACGTTTTGTTTCTGAAAGTCGGGAAAAAAAAAATGACGGGATTTGCTTTGAGGAATTTGAAGAGTTTAAAATGGCTCTTACACGATTTAGCCTTGAGGAGAAGTGTGGTAGAGAGCAAAAAGTCATTTATTGTTTCTAACATATTACTCAAAAAGAAAGAGCTTTTCTTTCAGAAAGTGGCGGGCACGAATTTTTTAGAGCACAACAGAGTATAAGCTGTTCATAACATATCATTCGACGTCATGGAAAGTAAGTGTACTTTTGATGAGTTCTGATTTCTGATTTGTTATATTATATGTTTTTTTTAAACACAATCATTTAACATGTATAATTAATTCTATATTTTGTATTGTGATTTTTAATTTGTACTTGTCTTGTCTCATGCTCACTTGCCTTTTACTACCTTATATCAATTCTCTTTACATACTCACATTGCCTTTTTTTCTATTCTCTTTCACCCTTGTTCTCTAACTCCACTTATCTTTCAACCTTTGTTTCCTTATTCCAACTCTGCTTTTTTCTTTTCTCTCATGCACCATTTTCTAGCTTTTAGACCCTCTGCTTCGCTTCTCTTTTCCATCTTTTCTCCCTTTGTTTTCGAAATTAAATATTTTTGGGTTCTCCTTTTTTGTTGCAATCAGTTAGTATAACTCACCTTCACTCATTTATCTTTCTTTGTTGCTTCACTCAGTCTGTATCTGACACTCTTTCCTTCACTTTCTCTGTCCCCTCTCTCCCTCACTCTCTTTTCCTTATTCACCCTTTCCTTATTTAGTTTACCTTACTCACATTCTTTTAGTATCTTACACATCTTCAGTTTATTTTTCTCTTCTATCCTTCTTTTCTGTCACTGAATCTATCCTCCTTTTTATTCTCTTAGTAATTTACTCTATTTCTATTTCTTTTTGACTCTGTCTGTCTTTCACCGTTACTTTATTTTCCTTTTTGAATGTTTATCTCTAAATTTATTTCTCTGTAAAATTGTATGATTTTCAACCTTATGCCTTGTCTTTTCTATTTTTTAAATACATGTTTTAATTTTTTCAAATGTTTGTTCTTTCTTTCACAGATTGAAAGTAAAAAAATTATAAGTGATGGAGTTAACAACAACTATAAAGTAAGTATTTAGTACTCTTTCCCTTACATCTCTATCACATTCAACTTCTATTACTTCCACTGCTTTATTTACTTAACCCTCAGTTTCCTTCCTTTGCTTTTTCCCTCATTCCTTTTCAATTACTTACTTACTCCACTCCTTCCACTCCTTTTGTCAGTCCCTCTGGTCTCACAGTTCCTCACTCCTTTTCACTCAGTCCGTCTCTCTTACTCTCACTGTCTCTGTCTCTTCACTCTTTTACTAGTTGTTCATTATGCTTTCTCCCTGTAGTTCAAGCACACTATCTTATTTACATTTTTTTGCTGCTTCAAATATTCTTTTTCTGTCACTTCTTCTTTTCTTCTTTCTGTTTTTTCTCTCTGTCATTCCACATGTTTTAACCTTATTCACTATCATACACCTTGTTTTAATCCTATTTACTTTCACTCACTGTTTTTTTAACACCTTCCCTCAGGGTTGTTGTTTTAGTCCGGTTCTATCCCTACCTCTTACTCCACATCCTTTACTCTCTTTCTTTTTAATTTGAAGATTCACTCACATTGTCCAAGTAACTCGTGTTTATTATTCTTCTACTCTCTTTTTTTCTTTCACTTCCTTTTCTATTTTCTTTTTCTCAATTTTACCCTCTTACATCGTTTCTTTGTATAATTATCTATTATACAGTATCTCTGTGTTACTCCCTCTAGCTGTCTTTCTTTTAACATTATTCTCTCAGTCTCCTTCCCTTATACTCACTCTTTATTTTTTTTTCATTTTTTTTTTGGTTCGCTTCCGGTTCGCGCACCGGCGCGCGAACCAGGAAGTGAATCATAAAAAAAGAGATTGCCAGAGTGCTAAACATTTTAGCAATTTTTTATAAATGGGAGGTAGTTCTGAAAAGAACTTTTTTTATTGTTTTTGTTGCTTTATATTTTTTTTATTATTTTTCTGAACATTTTTTTTGTATTTTTGGAACAATTTGAATTTTTTTTTTTTTGAGGGGGAACAACAAAAAACAGGCATTAGAAAGGGCTCAACAGGAGCAAAAAAAAATTACTTGTTGGGGCGTTTTGAGCACTTGTGGTTTTCAAATGCTCTATTCATTAAATTGACACTCCTCTCCCCATAACAAAGTAGTGCCCCACAGTAAATGCACACTTGCTTCATGTGAGCAAAATTGTTCTGAATACTTGGGACCGTCTCCCTCGCCTCTGGTCCCAATAGAGTTTCCTGTGACGAGGTACTGGCCACAGGAGTTGGTGGGTTATCTTGGAGGTGACGCACCTCAGCAACGCTGTAATTATTTGGATGCCACCTCTGCATGTGGCGGTGCATAGTACAGTTTCCGAAACTATACTTTTTGTCTGTGCCTCGGACAGAACTACTTTGCAAATGAGGCATGTCACATGTCGGGCATTGACCTTTTTTTGGCCTTGAGGGAAAGAAAAAAATTGCCAAATAAAATTGTCTTTGTGGTGGGATTGCCGGGGCTGTTCAGGCAAGAATTGTCTCTGCTGTACCTCCTCTTCCTCTTCTTCTTCCTCTTCCTCTGGGTTTGGAAGGAACTATGTAGGTGGTCCTTCCTTCCTAGGTCGTTGTGGTGGTGGTGGGGGTCCACCAGCTGCAGCTACTACTGATGCCATCACTGAATAATGAGAAACAGGTCTTCCTCTCACAAAGTTGAAAGTCAGAGTGAGGAAAAAAGGTGGGGGCTTTCATCATTTGGGAAAAAAAATGTTCTAAACCAATGAAAAGTGTTATTTTCAGGTCACATGACCTTTTACGCTTACGTTATGCGTCCCGCTACGCACCCGGAGCGCTTCCGGGGTGCTGCGCTTCGCGCCTCGGTTCGCGCTCCGGAGCACTTCCGAGTGCGCTAACGCGGCGCGTCATAAGACGCATTACGAGGCAACGCGATACATCATTCATGACATCACTGATGACAACATCCAGTGACTGTATGTTTCTGAAAAGTCAAAATATGTCTTACATATTGAAGAATGAGTGGATGCATAAGTGTCTGGATGAAGGATTTAGTAGGTGCATGACTGACTGTATGAGAGAGTGATTAAATGTGTCTCACTGAGTGCATGGGTTAGTGACTAAACTGTCTTAATTTGTGCATCATTATATCTGTTGTTCTGTAAACTGCTGCATGTGTTGATCAGTAGCTATATGAGTAACTATATTGGTTATTGATTGGTTGCCCAAGTATTTGTATGTGAGAGTGAGTGTGTGTGGTTGGCTGGGAGGTGTGTGACTCTGTGCATAGATGTGTGAACAGTTGATTCACTAGATGTATGGGTTTAAAACTGCATGTGGAAACAGCTGTATGGGTCGTTGACTGTGTGCATGAGTGTATTGGTGAGTGAATGGATATCTCAGTGCTACATGTCAAAGTAAGTACATTTGTAAAACACAGTACATGTGAGAGTTGACATATATAAATAACTGTGCATAAGAGCCAGTGAATTTGTGAGTGGCTGTATGGATCATTGTGAACTTGTATCAGGGATTGTATAAGAGAGTAAATATGTGTTAGTATATGTTTGAATAAGTAAGGTGTGTATAACTGTATAGTTGAGGAAATGGAAGTGTGATTGATTCTTTGCATGACTGACTAGATGTGTGAGTAACTCCATGGATGAGTGACAGTCTGTGAGTGTCTATTTACTCAGAGTGTATCTAAGATTATATTAGAGACTGAAGAGGTTCACCGTATTATCACATGAATGATGTCATCAGTGATATGATCAGTAATGTCAAATGAGATGTCATCAGTGATGTCATTTGAGATGTCATCAGTGATGTCATCAGTGATGTCACTGATCATGTCATGAATGATGTAATATGTGACATGATCAGTAGTGGATTGCGGGTGCGCGATATATAGTTAGTGCAACTAACTATATATGAAATATCAATGGTTTTGTGTGAGTAAAATAAGGTTTTGTAAATGCTAATTCCTAACTATATATGGTCTATAACCCATGGTTTTTTCAGTGAATTTTCAAGGTTTTGTAAATGCTAATTCCTAACTATATATGGTTTATAACCTATGGTTTCAATGGTTTTTTTAATAGCAAATATCAAAAGCTTTAAAATGTCAAGTACGTGGTAGGTAAAAACATTTTCGTGTTTATGCACGCTGATGTGCTTTGAACGCTGCCCCCCCTCCTCTTTTCTTTTAGGAGTATTCTCTCTTTGCAGATTGTGAAGGGTAGGTAACTCAGGCCTTTGCCCCCTTTGTAATCCGTCGTGCCTGCTTCCCTCTCCATTTGATTGATTGTTATCCTAGCATTTATTGTTTTGGAATTGGTTCTCTTTGGTTCATTCTCTATTTACAAACAAGCACAGAGTCGCAATACTCTGTTTAGTCTTTGCAGATAGTAAAAAATCGTTAAAAAAACAAAAGGAATAAAGCAAAATCAGTAGGCCACTAATGGGATCTCTTTTTGACCTCGCTAAAACAGAAACATTATGAACAACCCCTCATGAGAAATACGAAACTAGTGAGAGGAACTGAGCTCAACACCATGATGGCTGCAAGACAGCTCGACTCCGCCGCCCACCCCACCCAAAATAACGACAAACCCTATGCAAATATTATTAATATATACAACAAACCAGCAAAGTAACAGGGTAAAACTTTTATTAAATAATTATTAACATGGCAGCCTGCTGCAACATCGATCCAAACAAGCCTTTGTATTTGGGGCTTAAAATCAACAAGTAACAGGGTAAAACGTTTTATTAAATAACTATTTACATGGCAGCCTGCTGCAACATTGATGCAAACAAGCCTTTGTGTTTGTGGCTCAAAATCAACCATCAATATTAAGATTTTCATAGGTGAGTGTAGGTTCATGGTTTTCCATCCACAGACTAAAAGCCTGAAGTGGGAGTGAAAGAACAATAACTAGGTAAGAAGGAAGGCAGAGGTTGTGGGAAGGATTCTGGATATGGTATGTTGCTTGGTTCCTGAGATGCTTCGATGTCACTGCTTTGCACAAATGGCATAAGTCCTGGATGTTGGGTGCCATAGTTGAGGGTTCTGAGCAGCGCTTGTAACACTGTCTGAAGCTTATTTGCACCTGCTGCAGCTTCACTATTCTCAAAGTAAGTGGGGGCTGTTTGTAGACCTGACTGCATTGGAAAACAATGTGATACGGTGCCTCCCTGAACCGCTTGGCGGAGGCCCCTGAGATAATTGCGCCTGCTCCACACCTTGTCCCACAATCCGTTTTACCTGAAGACACGTCCTGCGGTGCCCTGGTCCGACCATCAAATATACCTGCGCCAGGAGACGGCGTGGGGTGCACTAGAAGGGAGAGGCGGTGCGAACGAGCCTCCCCCACCTCCCCAGGTGGAGGTTTCTCAGCTACACCCCAGCGCTTCACTCGACCAGCTGACTTGCGCCCGCTCTTGCGACACAGTGCCTCACTCGGCCAGCTGAATTGCGCCTGCTCTTGCTATTACAACGTCTCACCCGCCATCCAACGGAATTGCACCCAATCTTGCGGTACAGCGACAGGCGGCTGCTACGGAGCTCACGAAATGGCGGTCGGCTCCACAGACTTGGGCCTGGCCTGCAAGGATGGCTCTGGGCAACCGTGGAACTCGGACGCTTGACTGCTATGGCATGGGCCCCATTCCCAAAAGAGTCCCCTCAGCCTTGAAGATTCTACAACAGTCACCGGGACCCCCGACTCCCGCAGACTTCCGGTGGGGAGCGACTGCCATGATTGCTCACGGAATGGCCACGACGTAGCTACGAAATGGTGGTGCTCTCATGCTGACGCCAGCTTCAGTCTGAAACATCCAGAAACACTGTAGACTACCAATTCGATCAGTTCCGGTGGAGCCCCAACGTGACCCGGTAGAGAAGAACTTGCCCTCCCCTCTTTGACTGATGGTTCTTGTTGCCTGTCCCTTCTGTTGTCATTTAACAGAACTTTTTGGACTGCTGAAAGGGGTTGTGTTCCTACCGCTGGTTGGTGGAGACATTTTGACTATATTCTGGACCTGCGTTGTCGCGTAATGCGTCATATGACGCGCCGCGTTAGCGCACCCGGAAGTGCTCCGGTGCGCGAGGCGCAGCTTCCCGGAAGCGATCCAGGGCGCAGCGCGCAGCGCGTAACGTAAGCATAACAGGTCATGTGACTTGTTAATAAAACTTTTCATTGGTTCATTTTACTTTTGTTTGAAAGCCCCACCTTTTTTTTCTCACTCTGACTTGTAAAGCAAAGGACCCAGATGCATTTACAGTTTATCACTAACAATGTTCCAGGCTAATGTATTTTCCCGGGAAATTTACAACTGTCCTGCAAGTAAAATATTCCTACTTCGAGAAAAAGGGCGTTTCTTCGTCCCATGAGGGAGCCGTTGAACAAAAGAGGCTCGACCTGCTGTCTTAGTCGCTGATAGGCATGAATATCGGATTCTTATCGATCACTTTATGTTGCATGAGTGGAAAACACAACAGCCCTTGACCATTTATCTTTACTGCTTTCCTGCGTATTATACCTTTTAACCGTCATGTAATCGGGCTGCTTTATTTCACTTGCCTTTTACTGATTCGAAAACAGTGGCTATTATTCAAAACTTTACCAATCTAGGTACTACTACCATGTTTTGTTTTAAAAACCTTTATTGTGAAAATGTCAGTATACAAATACGGGCCATTAACCACGTGGGCCGGCCACGGAGCAAACTGTAATCGTAGATGATGAGGGGACATTTACACTGTAGAAGAACGTAACGGGCGGGCCATTAGGTTGCAAGAACTAAAGTGTCTAACAGTTGCGGACGTACATTTTATAATTAAAGTACGACAGGGCCAGTTACAATAAAATTATCTAGATATACATTTGCGGGCAAGTACCATGGGTGACGTTAATTCGAACTTTCAATAGTACAGTAATCAATAACACATCAGAACTTAATATCAATAGGGATGTCCAAATGTTCAATCAGTACTCATCCCCGCCCGCCATGTACTTCAAAACTGAATACGTATCTCGTGATATCAAGGTTGGGCAACCAGTACACAACAAGGAGTTACGAGTCCCGTTTATACCGGCGCCATTTTGGGCGAAGCCGGGCAGGTCCAGGATATAGTCAAAATGTCTCCACCAACCAGCGGTCGGACCAGAACCCCTTTCGGCAGTCCAAAAAGGTTCTGTTAAATGACAACAGAAGAGATAGGCAACAAGAACCATCAGTCAAAAGAGGGGACGCTTTCGGGAATGGGGCCCATGCCCTAGCAGGCAACCGTCCGAGTTCCAAGGTGTCCCAGGGCCATTTTAGTGGACCAGGCCCAAATCCAAAGAGCCGGCCGCCATTTTGAGAGTCCTGTTGCAGCCGCCTATCGCTGCACCGCAAGAGTGGGCGCAATTCAGCTGGATGCTGGGCGAGACGCTGTAGCCGCAAGAGCGGGCGGAACTCAGCTGGATAGCGAGTGAAACACCAAGGGGCGCCCCACTGCAGCTGAGGAGCCTCCACCTGGGGAGGCGGGAGAGGCCCGTTCGCGCTGCCTCCCCCCTCCCCTGGGGCACCCCACACCGTCTTTCGGCGCAGCATTGTAGGATGGCCACACCAGTGCGGCAACTTGCTGGACACCACCTCGGTGCCATCCGGATCTCGGCGCGTTGTGCTGCCTTCGGCCTACTGTAGCAGCAAGTGCGGGCGCAACTCAGCTGGACAGCGAGTGAAACGCTAAGGGGCGCCCCACTGCAGATAAGGTGCCTTCACCTGGGTAGGCGGGAGAGGCCCATTTGCGCCGCCTCCTCCCCCCCCCCCCAGGGCACCCCACGCCGTCTTTCGGCGCAGCATTGTAGGATGGCCACACCAGTGCAACTTGCTGGACACCACCACGGTGCCATCCGGATCTCGGCGCATTGTGCTGCCTTTGGCCTATTCGCACATCGGTCCGCTACTGACGCCGCCTCACAGGCCAACGGATTTTGTAGGCTTTTTATAGCCCAAAGACGCATAACAAATCATGTGACTTGTTTATAAAACTTTTCATTGGTTCATTTTACTTTTGGTTTCCTAATGATGGAAGGCTTGATCATATGACCTAAAAATAACACTTTTCATTGGATTGAAACATTTTTTTTTCCCAAATAATGAAAGCCCCACCTTTTTTTTTCTCACTCGGCAGTCCAAAAAGGTTCCGTTAGATAACAACAGAGGGGACAACCAACAAGAACCATCAGTCAAAAGAGGGGAGGGCAAGTTCTTCCCTACCGGGTCACGTTGGGGCTCCACCGGAAGTCACCGAATTGGTAGTCTAAAGTGTTTCTGGATGTTTCAGACTGAAGCTGGCGTCAGCATGAGAGCACCACCATCTCGTGGCTCCGTCGTGGCCATTCCGCAAGCAATCATGGCAGCCGTTCCCCACCGGAAGCCTGCGGGAGTCGGGGGCCCGATGACTTTTGTAGAATCTTCAAGGCTGATGGGACGCTTTCGGGAATGGGGCCCAAGCCCTAGCAGGCAAATGTCCGAGTTCAAATGTGTCCCAGGGCCATTTTAGTGGACCAGGTCCAAATCCGAAGAGCCGACCGCCATTTTGACAGTCCTGTTGCAGCCGCCTATCGCTGCACCGCAAGAGTTGGCGCAATTCAGCTGGATGGTGGACAGACGCTGTAGCCGCAAGAGCGGGTGCAACTCAGCTGGATGGCGGGTGAGGCACTGTGCCGCAAGAGCGGGCGCAACTCAGCTGAATGGCGGATAAAGCACTGTGCCGCAAAAGCGGGCGCAATTCAGCTGAATGGCGACTGAAATGCTAAGGGGCGGCCCACTGCAGCAGAGGAGCCTCCACCTGGGGAGGCGGGGGAGGCAAGTTCGCGCCACCTCCCCCACCCGGGGCGCCCCACGCCGTTTTTTGGTGCAGCATTGTAGGATGGCCAGACCACTGCGGCAACTTTCTGGACACCACCTGGGTGCCGTCCGGATCTCGGCGCTTTGTGCTGCCTTCGGCCTATTCGCACAAAGGGACCACTACTGACGCCACCTCACAGGCCGACGGATTTTGCCAACTAAAAGACAGACCAAAGCAGCCCATTGTTGCTTTGAGATGGATGTTGCAGCAGGCTGCCATGTAAATAGTTGTTTAAAATGTTTTTTTTTAACGTGTTTACTTTGTTGGAGCGTTTTATATATTTATAAGTTATTAAAGTGTTATAATCCTACTACTTTGTTGGAGTGCTATATATTTTTAATGTGACACATAATTGTGAAGACTTTGATGTACAAAAAGGCATCCCTGGAATCTTCCGCTTCAGGCTCGGTCCCACACACCCTTACAGTGAGAATCCCCTCCCAAATCACAATACAGGATCGTTATCAGATAGTAGGAACGCGTGTGGTGTGACGGATCTCATGGAGTGGGGGCCTTGATCTACTGTAACTCCTTTGAAGAGGGGTGATTCTTTACAGTTGGGGCCATAAACTACATCCGCAGGGCTAGGTGATAGCCTGGGACCGGCCTGGACAATCAGACACAGAAGAAGAGGAGTGTCAGAGGGTGCGGTAGTGAATAAGGTGAAAAGGAGGTGTCGGGCGGGCACAGGGTGTGATTCTCAGGGAAGAGCAGCGCAGATGGGGGAAGGTTTATGGCCCATACATGAGAGAGAGAGCGGGGGTGACCAGTGCGTGGGGGAGATGCTTGCGAGGGTGGGAAGCCATGCTGAGGATCGGCAGCGTGCAGACAGTGGGTCTGGTCAAGGCATCTAAAATGGCTGCCGTGCACGACAAAAGTGTGGCATTGGAAAAAAGGCAAGATGGCGCATACAATGTTTATCAATACGGATTAATTTATAACAATTATTTTTAACAATATATTTACTCGCAGTGACAAAATGGCGGTCAACACTTCCTGATTTCCTTCGAATCGAACGTTAACAGACGTCACGCAGCAAAAAAAAAAATCCGCTCACGCGCAGCCGCTGGAAGACATGTATCAACATATGTGAGCATCCTCAGCCACCCTCAGAAAACATAGGGGGTCAGGATACGTCTCCCGTACCCCCTTATACCCATTTCCCACATTGTTTTTCCTCCATCTTGTAATTTAATTAAAACGAAACACAAAATGGCGAATTCCCGTTTCGCTACCGGTTCGCGAACCGGGAAGCGCTTCTACCGGGAAAAATCTTTTTTTTTTTATTTGCCCCACGGGACCCTTTAATAACTCCAACATCATTCCTAGAGGGTCAAGAGGGGTCTACCTTGCCCCCTTTCATTAAATTCCCCCTTCGTTTTTCTCCTCCTCTTGTCTCTCGATCCTACCGAGAGACAAGATGGCGGCCGCTCCGGACTGTTTAAAATGTTGACAGACACCGGAGAGCCAATCAGCTTCGCTTCGCAAAGTTCCGTTACGCGAAAAGTACGCGAACCGGAGCGCTACCCGGGACGCTGTCACAGATATATCTGTTTTTTAAAACGTTAATTTCTCAAAATCCACTGGAGCACATATATTGAGACCTAGCAAAGGCATATCAGGCTAACAGTCCCTACAATTTTGCCAAGTTTTGTGCAAATCCATTCAGCCGTTCGAGCTAAAAGTGAGGCCAACCGCCCTATGGAAAAATGGCTGCCGTGCACGACAAAAGTGTGGCATTGGAAAAAAGGCAAGATGGCGCAGACAATGTTCATCAATACGGATTAATTTATAACAATTATTTTTAACAATATATTTACTCGCAGTGACAAAATGGCGGTCAACACTTCCTGATTTCCTTCGAATCGAACGTTAACAGACGTCACGCAGCAAAAAAAAAAAAATCCGCTCAAGCGCAGCCGCTGGAAGACATGCATCAACATATATGAGCATCCTCAGCCACCCTCAGAAAACATAGGGGGTCAGGATACGTCTCCTGTACCCCCTTATACCCATTTCCCACATTGTTTTTCCTCCATCTTGTAATTTAATTAAAACGAAACACAAAATGGCGAATTCCCGTTTCGCTACCGGTTCGCGAACCGGGAAGCGCTTCTACTGCGAAAAATCATTTTTTTTTTATTTGCCCCACGTGACCCTTTAATAACCCCAACATCATTCCTAGGGGGTCAAGAGGGGTCTACCTTGCCCCCTTTCATTAAATTCCCCCTTCGTTTTTCTCCTCCTCTTGTCTCTCGATCCTACCGAGAGACAAGATGGCGGCCGTTCCGGACTGTTTAGAATGTTGACAGACACCGGCGAGCCAATCTGCTTCGCTTCGCAAAGTTCCGTTACGCGAAAAGTACGCGAACCGGAGCGCTACCCGGGATGCTGTCACAGATATATCTGTTTTTTAAAACATTAATTTCTCAAAATCCACTGGAGCACATATATTGAGACCTAGCAAAGGCACATCAGGCTAACAGTCCCTACAATTTTGCCAAGTTTCGTGCAAATCCATGCAGCCGTTCGAGGTAAAAGTGAGGCCAACCGCCCTAAGGAAAAATGTATGGGAAAAACGCGTTTTGGGACCCCCCTTTTTTCTCGGCCCCCCCTTGACGAAACCCCCCCAAATTTTCGGGGGCTTCTCAGAAACAAAATGTGCCATTTTCCTGAAAATTTCAGCCATAACAGTAGGTAGTTATAGTTAGGACCTAGTTTCCATAGAAAACCCCAACATTCTATGTGGAATAACTTTGTCACCGGTCAGAGAATCTTTGCGAAATTCTCCAAGAAGCTGACCTGCGCTGCTCCGCTCCTATCCTGAAAGTTTCGGGGTGATTCGTCAAGCAATTTTCCATAGGGACCCGAACTGCTGAATGGAATTACACCAAATTTATCAAAAAGGTAGAGTTTTGTTCGCAGATTATGCTTTTTGTTAAATAGTGTAAATCAGTTTAGTAGTTCCTGAGAAGTTCAAAAGTAAAATCATAGATATATCTATGGACATAGTACCACTCCGATGGTACGTGTACCATGATGAGCACGAGCTGCATGCTAATTGGCTGTAATCTGTCTGTCAACACTCCAAACCAGGAAGTGTTGGCAGCCATCTTGTGCCTCGGTAGAACTGATGCACAAGAAATCACTAAAACTAAGGCCCAAAACGTAAAAAGGGGGCAGGGTAGAAAAACCTTGACCCCTAGCCTGCTTAGGGAGTCCCACAGGGGTTCACAGGGTGCCCATACGGTACACGTAACCTGCCGATAAAAAAAAGAATTTGCACCACTCTGCAAACGCGCGCCCTGGCGCATACTGGAGGAACCTCCAGTATGCGCCAAGGGGCTGCGTTGCAGAAAGGTGTAATGAGGCCACACCCCTTTTTACAACTCTCTGCAATGCAGCCCCCTGGCGCATAGTGGAGGTTCATGGTGGGCAGTTGGCCACCAGGGACCCCCAGTATTCAAGAGGAATTACTTCCCCCTCTGCAAACGCACCAGGTGGCTCAGTCATTCACTCACTAACACACCCATGCACACACTCATCCACCCATACAGTCCTGCACACATGCTGTCTTCAAACCATATACAAACAGCGAGTCACTCATTCAGGCCTCCATGTGCTAAGTAATACCCCCCACCAAACCATACAGAGACTCATACTGATACTTAAAAAAACAACTAATAACCCATATCCACACTCATGTAGCTACTCACCAACCCATGCAGCCACTTATACACAAAGTGTGACAATGATACATATATTTAAATATTTTAACAATAATCGCTAATACATGTATTCACTAAGATACACTTACTAAGTCAGTTATACAATCAATTTAACAAAAAAACATCCATTTAGACACTTATTTACCCATTTATTCCATCGACCTTTAGATATACATATATAAAAGATATTTATTTTTCAGAAAGACACACAATCACTGGATGATGTCATCAGTGATGTCATTTGAGATGTCATGAGTGATTTCATCAGTGATGTCACTAACCATGTCATGGGTGATGTAATATGTGACGTCATCAGCAGTGTATTACGGGCGCACGAGTTATAGTTAGCTGAACTAACTATAACGGGGGAATTTCAATGGCTTTGTATGAGTGAAATATCCTGCTAACTATAACATGTTTGAAACCTATGTTTTTTTCAGTGAATTTCTAACGTTTTTTAAATGCTAATTCCTAACTATAGCGTTGCTGAAACCTTTGGTTTTTTCAATGAATATATCTATACTAATATAATAAAGAGAGAGCCCAAACCTTTGAGGCCTGTAATCTCAGGAACCACAGCACCAATCACAACACCCAATACAGCGGCGGAAAGGGCAGTTGCAGCAGAAGGACATAGGCTATGCAGACGCCCACCATATAGATTTAAAAGGTAAAAGAACCGTGGCAGCAAAGTAGTCCCTTCTGGGCGTGTCTGCGTTGTGCTGTGGGCGTGTGCTGGGGGTGTGATAAACGCTGGGGGCGTGCACCTGCTTTACTGTATGGAGGCCAGGCATGGCGCTATTGCCAAGGGCCGGAAGGTGCGCAAACAGGGGCCATTGTGCAGGAAATGTAACTCGCCTTAACTTCCGGTGACGCTTGAAGCGCATAATGGAGATTTTCCACTTCTGTTGCGCACAGGCCTCACGCCACACACATCCGGACACAAGGCCCACCTCCACGGAAATAGCAAGAAAGGGACTATCCCCCTCCCAGAAATATGTGATGATATTCCGAAAACCAACATCCCGCATACCATCACTCCGCAATTTTTATACCGCGGGACTATTACTCCGTAAAGACATCATTTCTATCTCCTGAGGCGGAAGCCGGGAGTGCGAATTGCGCTATTTTTAAAAACAAATTGTATTGTCACTTTAACTCTGTGTTTTTAAACTCACCACTTGCTCGCCCCTGATCGGCCCACGCAGCGGACTCTAGCGCTGCCGCTAAGCCTGACCTAAACACTCCTCCTGACGCCATTACCGGCGAGGACAGAGGCCACGCCCCTTTTTAGGCCACGCCCACTGCCGCTGGTATAAAGTCACTGATTACAAGCGCCATAACCAGAATCATCCTATCTCCTGAGGCGGAAGCCGGGAGTGCGAATTGCGCTATTTTTAAAAACAAATTCTATTGTCACTTTAACTCTGTGATTTTAACCTCACCACGCTTGCAAAGAATTTCAGGGGACTTGCTCGCCCCTGATCGGCCCACGCATCGGACTCTACCGCTGCCGCGAAGCCTGACCTGAACACTCCTCCTGACGCCATTACCGGCGAGGACAGAGACCACGCCCCTTTTTAGGCCACGCCCACTGCCGCTGGTATAAAGTCGCTGATTACAAGCGCCATAACCAGAATCAGCCTATCTCCTGAGGCTGAAGCCGGGAGTGCAAATTGTGCTATTTTTAAAAACAAATTCTATTGTCACTTTAACTCTGTGTTTTTAAACTCACCACGCTTGCAAAGCATTTCAGGGCACTTGCTCGCCCCTGATCGGCCCACGCAGCGGACTCTAGCGCTGCCGCTAAGCCTGACCTAAACACTCCTCCTGACGCCATTACCGGCGAGGACAGAGGCCACGCCCCTTTTTTAGGCCACGCCCACTGCTGCTGGTATAAAGTCGCTGATTACAAGCGCCATAACCAGAATCATCCTATCTCCTGAGGCGCAAGCCGGGAGTGCGAATTGCGCTATTTTTAAAAACAAATTCTATTGTCACTTTAACTCTGTGTTTTTAAACTCACCACGCTTGCAAAGCATTTCAGGGCACTTGCTCGCCCCTGATCGGCCCACGCAGCCGACTCTAGCGCTGCCGCGAAGCCTGACCTGAACACTCCTCCTGACGCCATTACCGGCGAGGACAGAGGCCACGCCCCTTTTTAGGCCACGCCCCCTCCACTCCACCCCCCTCCTTCCGCATAAACCATGTGCATCTGCTGGAAGCGCAGCGGACAAACACAGCAGGAGCGCCTAAGGCAAGCCCGTCTGCGCCCGTCCCGCCCAGGACCCCTGCTTCGGTCACATCTTCTCCCCTGAGGTATACCCAGGAAACCCTCCTCAAACTCTTCCTCCGATCCCGGTCGCAACATTATCTCCCTAAGGATGGACATTCCTGCTGCGCAAACTGTCCATATAGGCTCACTCCACGACTCCCCCGGAAACCACGCTGGCTCAATAAGGCTCTACTCAATTGCAGATCCCTCCCGAAACACCAAGCAGAAATCAACATGCTTCTGCAGGATTCTGAGATCGAGACTTGGATCAACCCCAACTCTGACCCAGACATAATTCAAACACTTCCCTCAGGCTACCTTATCAAACACCAGGACAGACCCTCCGGGACTGGAGGTGGGATAGCGATCATCTACCGTGATCACCTGTCTTGCCATTTTACGGACAGCCCAATTCAGGACTGTGAAAATGCCCAGTTCTCTATCCACCTGCCACCATCCACAACCCTCTCGGGGATATTAGTCTGCCGTCCCCCAGGACAGCAACAACTTTTTTGCAACTCCCTTGTGGAATCCATCTCCTCTCTTGCTTGCCTGGCCCCTAACTGTACGGTCTTAGGAGACCTAAACCTCCATTTCGACGACCTAACAAACAAAACAGCTGTTGACTCTAAAGAAGACCTAGCCTCCCTTAACCTCCACTTGAAAAGCAACCAGCCCACCCATTCTAAGGGCCACCTGTTGGACCCTATATTCACTAACCTCACGAGACTAGTCGTGAATACCCCCTCCCTGTCCCCTGGTCAGACCATTTCTTAATCCCCTTTAAACTTCAACTTTCGGCTGAGGCACTGGAGAGACCTCTTCCCCAAGCACCATCCCGCCCGTGGCAAAAACTGGATACGGCCTCATGGGCCCAAGCACTTGCCTCTACCTCACCAGTGCTGGACCCAGACCCCTCCAGAGCAGACGTTCAACTTCGTGGCTGCATCGATCAATCCCTTGATGCTATCCTTCCCATCAAACCCCTCCCCAGTAAGACGAGAACCTTCAAATCTCCTTGGTTCACCCAAGAACTACGCCAACTCAGGAAAAAGTGCAAAAAGCTTGAGCGCCTTTGGAGAAAGGACTGAGCGACTGAAAGCAAAAACGAATACAGGTCCGCCATGAAGCACTACAAAACCTGTATAAAAAACACCCAGGCAACCTTCTTCGAGGAAAAAATACTAGCTGCAGCTAACTTGGCTAAAGAAACCTATCGCATCGTACGCCTTCTCACTAAACCCCCAGACCCTTTGCCCACACCAGACCAATCGGGCACCAGATGCAACCAGCTAGCTGAGTTCTTTGCAACAAAAATTAATAATATCCTCAAATCCCTCCCATCTCCCATTACCTCCCAACTCCCCGCTACCCCCCCCCTTGTTCAGAGGCTCCACGCCTCCAAAAATTCTCCCAGGTCACCACAGAACTATTCCTGACCACTTTACAATCTGTGATGAGCGGGGCTCCATCAGATCCAGCTCCTATGAGAAAACTAAAACTGGTCACCTCCACTGTCACCCCTCCCCTCACCCACCTGATTAACGCTTCCCTTACACTAGGCATTGTTCCAGCCAACTGGAAAAAAGCTACAGTCAGGGCACTTCTCAAAAAACCTCTCCTCGATCCAACGGACCTATCCAATTTTAGACCCATCTCTCTCCTCCCGGCCATCAGCAAAGTGGCCGAGCGAATTGTCAACCACCAACTATCCCTCTTCTTGGAATCCAACAATCTCCTGTGCCAATCCCAGACAGGGTTTAGACCTGGACAGGGAACAGACACCTCACTACTAGCCATGGTCGAGGAGGCAAGAACCATCATAGACGCAGGAGGATCAGTGGCAGTGATCCTCCTCGATCTGAGTGCCGCCTTTGACATGGTGGATCATGCCATCCTCAACCACAGGCTCAGCTTGGGAGGAGTTTCAGGCACCGCCCTGTCCTGGATCAAATCCTTCCTTGAAGGCAGAACATTTCAGGTGTCCGATGGCACAGTTATGTCCAGAGCTCTCCCCCTCCAGTGTGGGGTCCCCCAGGGCTCCTCCCTGAGCCCCACACTTTTTACCGTCTACATGTCCCCTCTAGAGGACATTATAGCCCCATTCGGCATAAAAACAGTCATGTATGCTAATGACACCCAACTGGTGGTGTCCATAAACCAGTCGAGTAAAAGCCTGGCCAACCTGGCAGCTTGTCTTGAGAACATCTTCCACTGGATGTGCGAATCACGCCTGAAATTAAACGGAGAGAAATCCGAGATCCTCCTCTTGGGAAACCCATGCAAACTCCCTCCATCCCTCTCTTGGCCACTCTGCATAGGATCATCGCTCACTCCCAAATCAGAAGTCAAGAGCCTTGGTATCTGGTTGGACCAAGAGCTCAACTTTAAAGCCCAGGCCAGAAAAACCACAGGCATCTGCTTCGGCCTCATTCAAACAGCGCAGAAGATCCTCCACTTAATCCCCTTCCAATCCAGGAAGTTGCCCATGCAGGGGCTGGTGAACTCCAGATTAGATTACGGAAACGCTCTTTATCTAGGGGCCCCCGCATCGGTTATTAACAGACTGCAATATGCCCAAAACGCAGCTGCCAGACTCCTAACCGGGACCAAATCTAGATGCTCCGCCAAACCGGCCCTCAAAAGCCTACACTGGCTCCCGATTAAGGAAAGGATCACCTTTAAAACCCTTTGCATTTCACACAAAATAATGCAAGGCAGAGGCCCGCCGATCCTGAGATCCCTCGTCAAACCCCATCAGTCTAACTGACAACTCAGATCAGATGCCCTCTCCCTGGCCAGCGTACCCAGAATAAAAAAGGCCCGCTCTGGGGGGCGATTGTTCTCCTACAATGCTCCAAAACTGTGGAACTCCCTTCCACTTTCCACCCGAAGAGAACACAACCTACTTCGCTTCCGTAGGCAACTAAAAACATGGCTCTTCCCATATTACTTCACTTCCTCTTCCCCCCCCCTCCGGAACAATAGGTCGATTGACAGCGCTGGGACGCCCCAGGGTAGCTACGCGCTTTATAAATCCGCATTCAAATTCAAAAATTCAAAATTCAAATTCTAAAACTTTTACAACGCATATGACTTTATCACGCATGCCATTATAACGCAAATGCATGTGTTGAGGAAATATAAATTTTATGGTCAAGAAATGTTCCCTAACGTGTACCCCACCGTCTCCATGTACAAGCTTAAAGTGCATGTAACTTCCCTCCAGTGCCAGCTATGAAGACGCAAATACATTTGCGTCCAACGTTAACATGTCCTCTTTCAGATCCACCCTGAACGGGTTGAATATTCCGTTCCTAAGTATGCCGTGCCAACGTCTTTATGTAGTGTACTTTACACGTTTTCCAGCTCTGGCGAAGTAGGCCCCTGAATTCTGCCATCAAGCTTTTCCTGCCTTCTGACTCTGAAAGCCTCAGCCTGGGCTGCCTCTGTACCTGTGACCTCTGCCTTACTCCCTGTGCGGCTAACGGCGCTTAGCTCAGCCTGCTGCCTGCCAAGACTGTATTCAACCTTCGAATTATCTGCTCCGCTCCTCAAACATACATTCCTGCCTACTAGTTCAAGTAAACATCCTTCCAGCTGCAGAGCAAAGGGCCCGGCCTCACTGTCTCCGTGCAAGTAATTCATAGCTTCTGTTACCATGGTAGGCCCATGCCCCCTCGCATCTCATGCAGACACGTAGACGCTTATACACGCAGTCACAGTCAGTATAGAATAGCCTCTGCCCAAGAGACCTTTCCCTCTAGATAATATGGTTCCCAAACATCAGATATCAGATATGATATAGGTACGAGTTGATCTGACATGCCAGACTTCTGTCTCTTTCCGCTAGTGTAAATGTCAAGTCCCCTGCACCCTCCAGCTCCACGTCAATCACACGTCATGCAGCTGCGCGCGCATCCAGACCTCAGATTTCTGCTGACATTGCAAGATTCTGCTATGTACCCACCCACTTGTGACACTTTCATGTGACGTTTCTAGCACACACCTCTATGTTCACGCCTAGTTCACGCCTTTTGATTACGTATTGCTAACACGTGTGTGCTTTTATCTTGTTTCTCTCAGCTGTTACGCCTACTGTATTGGTATCCATCATATGATTTAAGTATAAAAGTTATGTCTTGTCAATAAATTATGCTCTATCCCTTCCTGAACCCCAGTGGTGTCAGGAACATGATATCCGGTTCATGAACCATTCCTTTTTAAGGAATAAAACCCCTAAGAACTCTAACACCACGGACTCTGCGTCTTTCTTTCCGATTGAGTTATTCTAATTTTAGTACTTACCTGCATAGAAATTAAGACGGTAATTAAATATTTACCACATTATTTTGGCGCCCGAACAGGGACCCCTCCCCCACCTTACGCGCCGGATGGTGCGTTGCAACCTTTGCCCCCTGCCATAAGTCAAGACGGACAATTACGCGTACCCGCAGGATTTCCTGTATCTCCCTCAGGCCTACGGAGGTGACGGAGACTGCGATCAGCACCCAGACGAGGCGGTGAGGAGTGCGGAGGATCCCGACCAGAGCCTAGCCGAAAGAAGCAAGGTCCGAGGTGTCAAGAGACCCACCAGTTCCGAAGTATTCACGTATCGAGCCGAGTCGAGTCCAGTCCGGTCCAGTCCAGTCGAGTTTTCCGAGGCCTTCTGTTCCGTGCTTCCCGGTGAGTACCATTGCTGGGGACGCATCTAGACGGGTGCATTACTATGTATCCGGTAAAGACGGGTTTGGGTACACAAACGCGGTCTGCACTGTTTTAGACAGTGTATCTGTGCTGTTTAGCAGTACATCAGTTATTCAAGTTCTTGCACTGTTCTCGACAGTGTATCTGTGCTGTTTAGCAGTACATCTAGTATCAAGGGTAGTCATATGTGTTCAAAATGTTTTCATGTGATTAATGTCGTGGTATGAGTGATTGTTTGATGTACATTATTGTGTTTTTGTGTAACTAGCTGTGTTCAGAGTAAGTAACAAGTATCGAGTATACAGTACTAAGTAACAAGATGCCGTTTTTCAATAAATTAAGACAGATAGGAACTAGGAAAGGGATACTAGAGGAAGAAATTCCTATTCCCCCTAGGGACACTCCTGGAAATTTTATGTATCATAAGCATGGCTTAGATGCCATACTGTATCTAGATTTATGGGCCGATTATACCAAGCACCTAGACGAGAGACACAGATGGCCCGTTACAGGAACATGGGATGCCGAGTGCATCATGAAGGTAGAAGAAGCGCTATGGAAAAAGAAAGCCAGACAATCTCAGAAAGACGCCATAGAATTTTGGCGTAAAGAATCACATAAACGTGCCGAAAAAGCACTCCGTAAAGAAGACAGACATAGAGAAGAGTCGGATAGAGTCAGAGAAAACGAATTAGTTAATGAGGGGATCCGAGTAAAAGCAGAACAAGTAGACCGCATGCGAAACAATCTCGTAAATGGCATGTACTTAGTGGCCGAGGGTTTACCTGAGGCCACTTCAGAAATACCGAAAGATCTGCCGCCACCATTGGTTCCGACTAAAGTAAGTCACAGGACCACCAAAGACATATTCCTTGCTTCCTATCTAGACGATGTAGCACCCGCTTACACCAATCCACGTGCCCACATACCGCCTACTGACGGTGACGGAGGTGGCAATCTGCTCCAAGACAATGTCCAGCCATTACCGCAACAAGGTTCACCCGTTCGACAGTCTGCTCCGCCTGCTCCTCCACCTCCACCACTTCCCACATCTAAGATTGACACAACAAATCCGTTTACGCCTGACCCTAGTAAGAGACAAGTTCAGGTACAGATACCGACTCCACAGACATACAATTTTCAAGCCTCCGCTACAGGAGGTGCGACCGGAGGTCTCCAGACCCCGCCAGCAACACACAGATTAAACCTTAGGGACATGTTGAAGCAACGTACACCGCAATCACCCCGTCTCGACATGCTTAAAGAACCCCTTCCATTTTGCAGATATGATCCAGTACCCGGTAAAGACAATAGAATGTTGTTAGCATCACTACGCTTACGAAAAGTTGCAGATTACCTAGTGTTATTTCCAAGAATGACTGAACACCTAGATAGAATATATCACTTTATCCAGACTGGGGAAAATCCTGAATGTATTCAGGAGGCCCTGGCTCACCAGAAAGTTGACACTCAAGGTTGTATATTACGTTTCTTCATAAATTGCTTAATAAGAGAACGAGACAGGCCTGGAGTAGACCAGGAAGAGATGGAAGTACTAAACCGGTGGGGTCAAAATATAGCCGACGGAAACCATGATAAACTGAATTGTATAGCAAGTATGTACAAGAAAATTAGAAAAACAGTAATAGAAATACACGAAAAAGAAAAAGAAAAAGAAAGTGACAAGAATGACTCCTCCGAGGAGGAAGGACCTGAAGAACCAGACACGGTTAAAGAAATGATAGCGTATGTAGGTAAGGGAAATTATCTTAGGAAAGGCATTCGCCCAGAAAGCAAGAGAGTTTTTCTCTCTGGCATATCAAAACCGAGTTCTCCTGAATATCTGTTTCAGGTTACTGATAAAATGCTTCAAGAACAAATGGGGTACCATGTACTAAATTCTATGGATGAACAAGAACTAGCCCGGTCAGCAGCGCTATGGGCTGACAACCCTAGCACATACAATGATGATACAGTAGCACAGACATTTCTGAACCTTTCCCCAGACGAGCAGAAATTAGCTGGTGTATACATGATTCAGCATCTCATCACGTTATACAGACAACAACATTCTGATCCAGGTCCCTTACCGGATACATTAGAAGCGTTACTTATGAATAGATGGAGAGGCCTAAGTACCAGATTAATTCAAATAATTCTAGAACAACGCCGCAGATATAACGCTTTCTTAGGCCCACAATATGTTTCAGCTCCGCCCCCAGAAAGAAAAAAGTTTCATTTTGACAGGCAGAATCCTTTACGAGAAGTACACCCAGTTATGAATGCCAATAACGCCTTGGAACGTGTGTTTGTGTACACACCTTTGACAAAGTTAGAATTGTTAGAAATGAAGAAACTAGTACCCTGTCACGATAAAGACCCTGCAGGTTTTCACCGAGAACTTAAAGACATGTTACTCATGGGAGATTACACGTATACAGATATTATGAAATTATTAAAAGTACTGCTGCCCACCGGCATTTACGAGAAACTCAAGGAAAAAGAATGGGAGGTGGGAGATAAAAAGATTATCTGGACTGAAATAGAAGACGAGGAAAAAGGCCGTACCCCAGGGCTAGGCCTTGGGGACAAAGCTAAAGCATTACCAGGTTTAATAGTACAGGTCTTGCCAAGATTATTGACAACTAAGAAGGAAAACTGGGACGCAATCTCAGCCTGTAAACAGAAACACAATGAAGATACTAGTGACTTCTGTTCAAGATTCGAGAAATGTTTCATTATTAACAGTGGTCTAAAATCAGGTAGCGAGTCGTACCCACATCTTTTTGTAACAAAATTAGTCGAGAATTCCCTGACATCAGTTAAGAACCGTGTATATAAAGTTGAAAGTACATGGCAAGCAAATACGCCATCCCAGATGTTACAAATGTTACAATACCACCAGAACAGAATTAGAGAAGAACAGGATCACGAACAGAGACGTATGAAAGACACGAAAATGAAAATGTTAGTGGCCCAGTCGGTTCCAGCCGACGGTCAGAGAAAGGGTGCGACCCAGACAGGTAATTCGGCAGCTCCCGTTAAAGGGACATGTAACTATTGCAAACAGCCAGGTCACTACGTACATGAATGTTCAGTCCTGAAACACAATATAGCAACAGGTAAAACTAAAGAAAGACCGCATCCGCCTAGACAAGAACAGGTCCAGCAACAGACTTCCCAGAATACACAGCCTATGCATGCTCCACCACATACAGCACAGACCGCAGCGGTATCACAGCCACAGCCACAGCCCATTGCCGCGACGCAGCAAGTTTCACGGCAGATGAACCAGAATGCCCAATCTGATTATCCCGATTATCAGCGATACACATGAAACAGCCTAGAGAGGGAGGTTGGCTTGCCTCTTATTGAGATTCCTGTAGATCAAGAGGGTCCTTATGTACACAGTCAAGTATTGGGAAAAGACAGAAAGTTTTTAATTGACACAGGGGCAAGCCGCACAACGATCAGCCATAATGAAGTCCCAGGGGCACCCCTCTCAGGCTCACAGAATGTTTCCCTTGGTTTTTCAGGACAGCCTATTGTAAATGAAGTATCGAAACCAGTCCCTCTAGCTGTAGGTCCATTATCACGTGTTACAGACTTGTTGCTGACTAAATCATGTCCAGAAAACTTGTTAGGTATCAAAACATTGAAGGCTCTAGGAGCTGTGATATGTTGTTCTCCGGAAGGAGTTAGACTTTTCCTGCGTGACTTTAAGGGTCACTATGTATTACGAGAGTTTGATGTCAGATTGAAAAATGTACCGAAACACCTGTGGGCACAAGGCCCAACCGATGTAGGTTGCATGCACATTACACCATACCGTGTTACACTCAAACAAGGAGTTGTTTTACCACGAATCAGACAATACAAGTTACCACCCGATGCTGTAGTGGCTTTACTGGAAATCATTGAAGAGCTCATTGCCCAAGGAGTGGTCATAGAAACCGACTCCAATATCTGTAATTCCCCTATCATTCCGATTCTTAAACGTACTGATCCCAATGCACCGCCAGTATATCGGCTGGTGATTGATTTACGAGAACTCAATAAATGCATTGTTCCACAGTATCCTGTGGTTCCTGACATCTCATCCTTATTGACTGCTATTGATTCAGAAGCGACGTTCTTTACTGTAATTGACCTCAAGAACGCCTTCTTCAGTGTACCCATTGATCCAGAGAGCCAATACCTCTTCGGATTCAGTTTAAATGGACGAAGTTTCAAATTTTCCCGCGCACCTCAAGGATTCACAGAAAGCCCCAGCATCTACAGCCAAGCACTGAAAAGACAACTTGATTGTATCCAAATGCCAGTTAACACTGCCTTACTACAGTACGTCGATGATCTGCTGATCGCCGCACGAAGTGAACCCGAATGTGAACAAGCATCACTGACAGTTTTACATTTTCTGGCCGACAAGGGACACAAGGTGTCTCCTTCGAAGCTACAATTCTGTGTTCAGAAAGTTGTGTACTTGGGTCACTTGCTGTCCAAAGTGGGGAGACAGCTCACTCCTGACCGCATCCAGTTAATTGTAAACATGCCACAACCTCAGACACAAAAGGAAGTGCGGGCCTTTATAGGCCTCACCTCGTACTGCAGACAATGGATTCCTCAATATGCATTTCTAGCTAAACCACTCATTCAGTTGACAACACAGGAGGCAGCGACTTCGACTGCCCTCCCTTGGACTCAGGAACATACACAGGCCTTTGAGGAATTAAAGAAAGCTTTATGTCAAGCACCAGTTTTAGCGACACCATGTTACAGCAAACCTTTTACGCTTTTTGTTACAGAACGAGATGGTACAGCGTTGTCTGTCCTCACTCAAGATCAAGCAGGTTCACATAAGCCTTGTGCTTATTTTTCAAGTACATTGGATTCGGTAGCCCAGGCACTCCCTGCGTGCTTAAAGTCAGTTGCAGCGACAGCCCTAGCAATCAGACAGAGTGACTCAATTGTATTAGGACATCCATTGACAGTACAAGTTCCACATTCTGTAGAGGTTCTTTTAAACCGAACCCAGACTCAACACTTGACTATAGCACGACTGACAGGTTATGAATTGACGTTATTCCAGCCACACATAGAATTCAGACGCTGTAACATTCTAAATCCTGCAACATTGTTACCTTCAATTACGACAGATTCAGCCCCGCATGATTGTATAGAAATCATTAATGCAGTAACAAAGCCCCGACGAGACTTAACAGATGTTCCACTGACAAATCCAGACCTGACACTTTACGTGGACGGTTCATGTATGAGAACAAGCACAGGAGAATTAGTGGCCGCGTATGCAGTGACCACTGAAACTGAAGTTAAAGAAACACATCGTATTGATACACTGTCCGCTCAAGCAGCAGAGCTTATCGCTCTGACCCGAGCCTGTATACTAGCCAAGAACAGAAATGTTAACATATACACAGATTCACGTTATGCTTTCGGAGTCGTACACGACTTTGGAGTCTTATGGCAAGAACGAGGTTTCTTGACCTCTCACGGTGCCAAGATCCAACACGGTCCCCTTATTCAAGCACTGTTAGAAGCAATACATCTGCCTTCAGGCATTTCCATCATGAAGTGTAAAGCACATACTAAAGTTACAGACCCTATTTCCCAGGGTAACGACCTGGCAGACCAAACAGCAAAACATACAGCATTGACTCACACCCAGACAACTGATGTAACAAAGATCATAGTGCCGACACATTGTATGACAGTTAGGGATCCCACACTAGATGTAATCGATATTCAGACACATGCTACTCCAGACGAAATCAAGAAATGGACTGAACTAGGAGGGATCCAGACAGATCAGGGATGGATGACGAAGGGAAAATCTACATGGTTTCTCCCCGACTCTATGGTTCAAGTCATAATAAATACAGCACATAGTCCAGCACACCTAGGGGAAAAAGCTATGTTAGACAGTTTACAGAATCTCTGGTACAACAAACATTTACGAGCAGCAGCAAAACAGAAAGTGCGTACTTGCATGATCTGTTGTCAGTTCAATCCAGGTAAAAGCGTCCCTGTAGAGCAAGGTGGATTTCATCCTCCCGATCACCCTTTTGAAGTCCTCCAGATGGATTATATCCAGATGGACCGTTGTCGAGGATTCAAGTATGTCCTTGTAGTTGTTTGTGCACTTTCCCGTTGGACCGAAGCATATCCAGTCCCAGATTACACTGCCCCGACCACTGCCAAGCAGCTGGTTCGTGAATTCTTCCCACGGTATGGCTTGCCTCGTATCGTGTACTCAGATAACGGACAGCCATTCTCGTCCGAGCTCATGAAGCAGGTTTCACTTCTGCTAGGATATCAGTGGAAATTCCATTGCGTCCGACATCCCGAGGCAGCTGGCCTTGTAGAAAGACACAATCAGACATTGAAAACACGCCTCGCCAAAATATGTAAAGAGAAAGGGGTCGACTGGATAGTCGCCCTGCCAGTTGCACTGTTCTATATGAGAATGGTCCCCCATTCGAGATCAGGACTATCCCCGTATGAGGTGGTCTTTGGCCGACCACCAAATATGTGGGGGACGCCCATGCCTAAGAAAATAACCGATGTTGATTGTAATATGCTGACAGATTACCTTGCCTCCTTGATGTCTGCACTCCAATCATGTCGTTCACAGGTTGCCGCAGCCTTTCCCGACAACACTGATGTGAAGCCACACGATGTCCGTCCTGGTGATACAGTCTTAATCCGAAATTTCGACAGGAGGAGTCCGCTGGAGCCCCGCTGGCAGGAGCCGAAGCTCGTCCTTCTGACCACGAGGACTGCAATAAAAGTTGAGGGCCGAAAAGGGTGGATCCATACGAGTCATATTAAAAAATGTAATGAACTGTTGCCAGAAACTGACTCCTCCACCCCCTCAAAGGACTGCCCCGATTTTAATGACTTTAAAGTTCCCAAGAGAGAGAAAACTCCACAAGAGGAGTATAAAACAAAATTGCGGTCTAGCAAGTCAGACAGTTTAATTGTTTAAGTCCTCCCCTAGGTGAATCGGTTAAATTAGTTTCTGACATGTATCCCCTAGACCGAGATAGAGAGAGAGAGAGACAACTCAAGAAACATGCATATTGTAAATCACTTCGTAGTCACTGTATAGTGACATTATTGGTTATGTTTTTTCTAAGCCTTCTGACGATTGTTGCCAGTATATTGCTGCATATATATTACCCTATCTTCAAGCGTGAACAATCTGCTTACAATGTCACTGCCGAACATTCTTTTAGCGAATTACCCCCTCATGAGTTATCTTACAGACTTGCGCTGCGCAACAACACATTCATTAGTATGTTACATCACTCCCATCAGACTAATAATGCTACAAACTGTTGGATATGTGGCCGACTCCCTCCCTATCAGAAATACAAGGGAGTTCTGCCCCTTTTTCCATATCCGTTCACTCACAATGGCTCATGTGGAGCATGGTTTAGATTAATTAATTCTTTAGATTCTGATATTGCTGTTTTCGAAGGAAATTGGGTTTGGGGAAACCTGAACTTAGTTTTGCTTAACGCCTGTTACCCTGACAAGAAGGGACTTCCCACTAGGACAGGTCAAGAAATGTTCCCTAACGTGTACCCCACCGTCTCCATGTACAAGCTTAAAGTGCATGTAACTTCCCTCCTGTGCCAGCTATGAAGACGCAAATACATTTGCGTCCAACGTTAACATGTCCTCTTTCAGATCCACCCTGAACGGGTTGAATATTCTGTTCCTAAGTATGCCGTGCCAACGTCTTTATGTAGTGTACTTTACACGTTTTCCAGCTCTGGCGAAGTAGGCCCCTGAATTCTGCCATCGTGCTTTTCCTGCCTTCTGACTCTGAAAGCCTCAGCCTGGGCTGCCTCTGTACCTGTGACCTCTGCCTTACTCCCTGTGCGGCTAACGGCGCTTAGATCAGCCTGCTGCCTGCCAAGACTGTATTCAACCTTCGAATTATCTGCTCCGCTCCTCAAACATACATTCCTGCCTACTAGTTCAAGTAAACATCCTTCCAGCTGCAGAGCAAAGGGCCCGGCCTCACTGTCTCCGTGCAAGTAACTCATAGCTTCTGTAGGCCCATGCCCCCTCGCATCTCATGCAGACATGTAGACGCTTATACACGCACTCACAGTCAGTATAGAATAGCCTCTGCCCAAGAGACCTTTCCCTCTAGATAATATGGTTCCCAAACATCAGATATCAGATATGATAGAGGTACGAGTTGATCGGACATGCCAGACTTCTGTCTCTTTCCGCTAGTGTAAATGTCAAGTCCCCTGCACCCTCCAGCTCCACGTCAATCACACGTCATGCAGCTGCGCGCATCCAGACCTCAGATTTCTGCTGACATTGCAAGATTCTGCTATGTACCCAGCCACTTGTGACACTTTCATGTGACGTTTCTAGCACACACCTCTATGTTCACGCCTAGTTCACGCCTTTTGATTACGTATTGCTAACACGTGTGTGCTTTTATCTTGTTTCTCTCAGCTGTTACGCCTACTGTATTGGTATCCATCATATGATTTAAGTATAAAAGTTATGTCTTGTCAATAAAGTATGCTCTATCCCTTCCTGAACCCCAGTGGTGTCAGGAACATGATATCCGGTTCATGAACCATTCCTTTTTAAGGAATAAAACCCCTAAGAACTCTAACACCACGGACTCTGCGTCTTTCTTTCCGATTGAGTTATTCTAATTTTAGTACTTACCTGCATAGAAATTAAGACGGTAATTAAATATTTACCACAGTGTGGTAAAGTCATATACATTGTAAAAGTACATTATTAAAACATCAAATATATGTTTGTATATATGTGTATTTATATATATATATATATATATATATATTTATATATATAAATATACACACATTTTTGTAATTTAATTAAAACATTTATTCTTTTAAATTGCATAATTTATATTATTTTTATTTATTATTTTATTTTATTACCCTTTACACCCTAAAAACGAATCCCATCCTGCTCCCTTTAAATACCCCTGCACCCCATAATCATAACCCACCCTTACTCCTTAAAATACCCCAAAACCCTTAAACACTAACCCATCTTAACCCTATAAATATACCATGTACCCCAAAACCCAAACCTACCCCGGAACTCTAAAATACCCCTGTACCTCAAAACCCAAACCTACCCCAGAACCATAAAAATACCCTTGTACCCCAAAACCCAAACCTAGCCCTGAACCCTAAAAATACCCCTGTACCCCAAAACCTATACCTATCCCTAAACCCTAAAACTACCCTTGTACCCCATAACCCAACACTATATCTGAACCCTTAAAATACCCAAACACCCCAAAACATATACCTCAGTACCCCAAAACATATACCCCTGTACCCATACTTACCTTATCCAAACATTAAAAAAACATGCTTTTACCATTCATGCATTTACAACAAATTTGTTGTAAATGTATGCGTGGTAAAAGCATATACAATGTTATGCCATGTGTTATAATGGCATTGCGGAGTCATGGTACTTTCGTAATGAAAGTATGCGGAGTGATGGAATGCGTAAAGAAAGCTGCGGAATAATGCGTGTTTACCCTCCCCCCGGTAAGTACATTGGTGGCACGGAGGCCCACATCTCCAGCAACATACTCATATTTTTTCACCACCCATTTGAAAAATGCACAGGTCTCTCTCATTGATGGCTAGCACCGACATACACTTTTAGACACACCTCCTGCCACAAGTTCTAGAATTGCGAACTTTAGAGCTGGGGAGCTACGTTTGAATCTCGGCATCAGCTCAACATCCTGTGATTGCAGGCAAATCGCTTTGTCTCCCCTTGCCTAACACAAATGAATGTGTGCTTCGGTAATGTAGATTGTGCTCATGCCATGTTGTCGAGTTCACGCTATATAATATTGCAAGGAAAAATAAAGTAGAGAAACTCGAGTTCACACACAACTGAACGCGCACTCTTAAGTGCATCAGCAGTGCACTGTGAATCGGAGCGTTTCACTGACACAGATATGAAATGCTATCAAAATGAAATCCTACAAAACAATATACTACTGGCCGGTAGCAATTCATTCCCGGACAACGTCGGATCGGGCTGCTAGTATATATATATATATATATATATATATATTACCTACTGGCGATAGCCAGTAGGTATATATAGTTAGGATTTTTTTCCTATGGGACTTTTGAAAATTCTATGTCTAATAACTTTGGCGTTTGTGGACGGAATCGGCTGAAATTTTCAGGAAAATGGCACATTTTGTTTCTGAGCAGCTCCTGAAAATTTGGGGGGGGTTCGTCAAGGGGGGGCCGAGAAAAAAGGGGGGTCCCAAAACGCGTTTTTCCCATGTTAATTTCCATAGGGCGGTTGGACTCACTTTTAGCCCGAACGGCTGAATGGATTTCCACGAAACTTGGCAAAATTGTAGGGACTGTTAGCCCGATGTGCCTTTGCTAGGTCTCAATATATGTGCTTCAGTGGATTTTGAGAAATTAACGTTTAAATCAAGATATATATCTGTAACAGCGCTCCGGGCAGCGCTCCGGTTCGCGAACTTTTCGCGTATCGGAACTTTGCGAAGCGAAGCTGATTGGCTCTCCGGTGTCTGTCAACATTCTAAACAGTCCGGTGCGGCCGCCATCTTGTCTCTCGGTAGGATCGAGAGACAAGAGGAGGCCAAAACAAAGGGGGAAATGAAGGAAAGGGGGCAAGGTAGACCCCTTCTGACCCCCTAGGATTGATGAGGGGGATATTATAGAGCCACGCCGGGCCCAAAAAAAAAAAAGAAAAAATCCGATTTTTTCGCCGTAGAGACGCGTCTTGGTTCGCGAACCGGGCAGCTAACCGGGCAGCTAACCGGGAAGCTAACCGTCAGTGTAACCCCAAAAAAAAAAAAATCCGATTTTTTCGCCGTAGAGACGCGTCTTGGTTCGCGAACCGGGCAGCTAACCGGGCAGCTAACCGGGAAGCTAACCGTCAGTGTAACCCAAAAAAAAAAAAATCCGATTTTTTCGCCGTAGAGACGCGTCTTGGTTCGCGAACCGGGCAGCTAACCGGGAAGCTAACCGGCAGTGTAACCCAAAAAAAAAAAAAATCCGATTTTTTCGCCGTAGAGACGCGTCTTGGTACGCGAACCGGGCAGCTAACCGGGCAGCTAACCGGGAAGCTAACCGGCAGTGTAACGGGAGTCTGAGGAGTAGCTGATTGGCTGTCAACAGTCCGGAGCGGCCGCCATCTTGTCTCTCGGTAGGATCGAGAGACAAGAGGAGGCCAAAACAAAGGGGGAAATGAAGGAAAGAGGGCAAGGTAGACCCCTTCTGACCCCCTAGGATTTATGAGGGGGATATTATAAAGCCACGTGGGGCCAAAAAAAAACAAACAAAAAAATCCGATTTTTTCGCCGTAGAGACGCGTCTTGGTACGCGAACTGGGCAGCTAACCGGGCAGCTACCGGGAAGCTAATCGGCAGTGTAACGGGAGTCTGAGGAGAAGCTGATTGGCTGTTATCATTGTAAACAGTCTGGAGCGGCCGCCATCTTGTCTCTCTGTGGGATCGAGAGACAAGAGGTGGAAAAAAAAAAGGTGTAAATGAATGAAAGGGGTAAGGCAGACCCCTCCTGAACCCCTAGGATTGATGAGGGGGCTATTAAAGTTCCCTGGGGGGTGAAAAAAAAAAATTGCGATTTTTCGCGGTAAAGGTGCTTCCTGGTACGTTAACCGGGCAGCTAACCGGCAGCGTAACGGGAGTCCGACATATTGTGTTTTTTGAACGTTTGTGATATGTGCACGTGTGGATTTTGTCTAATTAAGGTTAAAAAAATATATATATATCTTTAAGCGTGTTCTGGCGCGCTTACGTTTTGGGTTTGGTTTGCGCTGCAGAGACGATACGTCACGGTTATGCGATGCATCATGAGGCGTCTCACGGGCTACGTGATACGTCACTTAATAAAGAATATATTTTACAGCTATAGATATTAGCTTTTAAAAAACCAATGAAATTCACAGAAAAAACCATAGGTTATAGACCATATATAGTTAGGAATTTGCATTTACAAAACCTTGAAAATTCACTGAAAAAACCATAGGTTATAGACCATATATAGTTAGGGATTAGCATTTAAAAAACCTTATTTTATTTGCACAAAACCATTGAAATTCCATATATAGTTAGTTGCACTAACTATATATCGCGGACCCGCAATCCACTGCTAATGATGTCACATATTACATCATTCATGACATGGTCAGTGACATCACTGATGACATCACTGATGACATCTCAAATGACATCACTGATGACATCACTGATGACAACACCCAGTGACTGTATGTTTCTGTAAAGTTAAAATATGTCTTACATATTGAAGAATGAGTGGATGTATAAGTGTCTGGATGAAGGATTTAGTAGGTGCATGACTGACTGTATGAGAGAATGATTAAATGTGTCTCACTGAGTGCATGGGTTAGTGATTAAAGTGTCTTAATTTGGCAATCAATATTTATGTTCTTCTGTAAACTGCTGCATGTTTAAATCAGTAGCTATATCAGTAACTATATGGGTTATTGAATGGTTGCCCAAGTATTTGTATGGGAGACTGAGTGTGTGTGTGGGTGGCTGGGAGGTGTATAACTCTGTGCATAGATGTGTGAGCGGTTGATTCCCTAGGTGTATGGGTTCAAAAGTGCATGTAGAAACAGCTGTATGGACAGTTGACTGTGTGCATGAGTATATTGGTGAGTGAATGGATATCTCAGTTCTACATGTCAAAGTAAGTACATATGTAAAACACACTCCATGTGAGAGTTGACATATATAAATAACTGAACATAAGAGTCAGTGAATGTGAGAGTGGCTGTATGAATCATTGTGAACTTGTATCAAGGATTGTATAAGAGAGTAAATATGTGTTAGTATATGTTTGAATAAGTAAGGTGTGTATAACTGTATAGTTAAGGAAATGGAGATGTGATTGATTCTTTGCATGACTGAATAGGTGTGTGAGTAACTCCATGGATATGTGACAGTCTGTGAGTGCCTGTTTACACTGAGTGTATCAAAGGTTATATTAGAGTCTGAAGATGTATTATCACATAAATGATATCATCAGTGATGTAATCAGTAATGTCAAATGAGATGTCAGTGATGTCATCAGTGATGTCATTTGAGATGTCATCAGTGATGTCATCAGTGATGTCATTTGAGATGTCATCAGTGATGTCATCAGTGATGTCACTGACCATGTCATGAATGATGTAATATGTGACATCATTAGCAGTGGATTGCGGGTCCGCGATATATAGTTAGTGCAACTAACTATATATGGAATTTCAATGGTTTTGTGCAAATAAAATAAGGTTTTTTAAATGCTAATCCCTAACTATATATGGTCTATAACCTATGGTTTTTTCAGTGAATATATATATATATATATTACCTACTGGCGTCTCGCCAGTAGGTATATATAGTTAGGATTTTTTGTCTATGGGACTTTTGAAAATTCTATGTCTAATAACTTTGGCGTTTGTGGACGGAATCGGCTGAAATTTTCAGGAAAATGGCACAAATGAGCAGCCCCTGAAAATTTGGGGGGGTTTCGTCAAGGGGGGGCCGAGAACAAAGGGGGGTCCCAAAACGCGTTTTTCCCATGTTAATTTCCATAGGGCCTTTGGCCTCACTTTTAGCTCGAACGGCTGAATGGATTTGCACGAAACTTGGCAAAATTGTAGGGACTGTTAGCCCGATGTGCCTTTGCTAGGTCTCAATATATGTGCTCCAGTGGATTTTGAGAAATTAACGTTCAAAACAAGATATATATCTGTAACAGCGCTCCGGGCTGCGCTCCGGTCCGCTTACTTTTCGCGAAACGGAACTTTGCGATGCGAAGCTGATTGGCTGTCCGGTGTCTGTCAACATTCTAAACAGTCCGGAGCGGCCGCCATCTTATCTCTCGGTAGGATCGAGAGAGAAGAAGAGTTGAAAAACAAAGGGGGAATTTAATGAAAGGGGGCTAGGTAGACCCCTCTTGACCCCCTAGGAATGATGTTGGGGTTATTAAAGGGTCCCGTGGGGAAAATAAAAAAAAAATTATTTTTCACGGTAGAAGCGCTTCACGGGCCGCGAACTGGGCCGCAAACTGGTAGCGAAACGGGAATTCGCCATTTTGTGCTTTGTTTTAATTAAATTACTAGGTATAAGGGGGTGCGGGAGACGTATCCTAATCCCTTATGTTTTCTGAGGGTGGCTGAGGAGGCTCATATATGTTGATACATGTCTTCCAGCGGCTGTGCGTGAGCTTTTTTTTTTTTTGCTGCGTGACGTCTGTTAACGTTCGATTCGATGGAAATCAGGAAGTGTTGACCGCCAATTTGTCAGTGCGATAAAATATTTTGTTATAAATGAATCCTTATTGATAAACATTGTCTGCGCCATCTTGCCTTTTTTCCAATGCCACAATTTTGTCGTGCACGGCAGCCATTTTAGATGCCAGGCCGGTCCCAGGCTATCACCTAGCCCTGCGGATGTAGTTCATGGCCCCAGCTGTAGAGAATCCAGACATGCCAACCCTCCCGATTCAGGCGTGAGACTACTGATTTCAGTGCTAGTCTCCCGCCTCCCGATTTCTGCAAGCAAAAACCCGGGGGCATATTACCAACAACTAGCGATAATTTTTGTCTCTAACTTGTTTAGAGACAAAAATTATCGCCGCACATCGGCGATTTTTATCGCAGATAAACCTTGCTATTAGCAAGGTTTATCGCAAATGCGATAAAAAACGGCCGCAATGCATGAATATCGCTGAAAAGTCAGCGATATTCATGCATTATCGAGCAAATGCTCTTAGCCATGTTATCCACCTCCCATTGGATAACATGGCTAAGAACTGCTCAGGGCAGGAGTTAGCTTTTTGAGATATTCGCGCTTAGCGCGAATATCTCCAAAAGTTGGTAATAGGAGATAGCGATGTTAGGGACTGTTTCCAGTCGCTAACATCTTGGCACGCCCACTTTGCATGTCATTAGTGATAAATATCACTGACATGCAAAGCGGGGCCCAAGATGGTCGCTATCTCCTTTTAGCTGTCACTAACTGGTGTTAGCGACAGCTTGGTAATAGGGAGATAATTTTATCTCCGCTTTCTTGGCTTTTAAAGCCAAAAAAGCGGAGATAAACCCCCTTGATAATATGCCCCACGATTCCTCGGGGGTTTCAGGTGACAGGGCTTGGTATTGTGTTACGTGGTAATTCTTCCAGGAAACGTCAGAGGGTCGATGCAGGGGTTCTAGAAGGGGTGATAAACCATTTAAGCCTCATGAACAAGCGCATGGTGTTTTAAAGATCTGTGAAGTACTCGGGGCGGCGGTGTGTGTGTGTCCTCTTTCAGGAGCGGGCGGGGGGGGGGGCACTGCCAGCAACTTGCCAGGCCAGGCAGTGTTCAACACTTGCATCACCCTTTCTCTGCCTGCTATTGCGCTCCATGCTTCGGAATGGTAAGAAAAAGAACGTGCATTTGAGTTTGAAATGTCCGATCCTGTAGCAGTACACTTGCAAAGCCCACACATGACAATAACCCGATTCAAGGCCCCATTCACCCGATTTTTTAAAAATATATAGCACTCCAACAAAGTAGGATTATAAAACTTTATTAACTTTTAAATATAACGAACGGAACAAAAACTGTAACAAACATTTAAACATTTTTGACCAAAAAAAGCAACAATGGTCAGAAGCTGTCTTTTGTGCGAATAGTCCCAAGGCAGCACAACGTGCTGAGTTCTGGACGGCACCCAGGTGATGTTACCTGGGTGCCGCACTGGTTTTTGGTTTCCTACAATGCAGCTCAGAAAAACAGCGTGGGGCGTCCCGGGTGGTGGCCTCGTCAGTAGCGGTCTGTTGTGCGAATAGTCCCAAGGCAGCAGAACGCGCTGAGATGTGGATGGCACCCAGGCGATGTCCAGTAAACTGCCGCACTGGTTTTGGTATCCTACAATGCTGCTCCGAAAATTGGCGTGGGGCGGCCCGGGGGGGGCGTGGGGGAGGCGGCGTGAACGGGCCTCCCCAGGTGGCGGCCATCCAGCTGAGTTGCGCCCGCTCTTGCGGCTACAGCGTCTCGCTCACCATGTAGTTGAGTTGCTCCCACTCTTGCAGTGCAGCGATAGGCGGCTGCCACAGGACTCTTAAAATGGCGGCCGGCTCTTCGGTTTTGGGCCTGGTTCACTAAAATGGCCCTGGGACACCTTGGAACTCGGACGCTTGCCTGCTAGGGCTTGGGCTCCATTCTCGAAAGCGTCCCCTCAGCCGTGAAGATTCTACAAAAGTCTTGGGGGCCCTCGACTCCTGCAGGCTTCCGGTGGGGAGCGGCTGCCATGATTGCTCGCGGAATGACCACGACGGAGCCACGAGATGGTGGTGCTCTCATGCTGACGCCAGCTTCAGTCTGAATCATCCAGAAACAAGGTGGGGCTTTCATCGTTTGGGAAAAAAAAAATTTCTAAACCAATGAAAAGTGTTATTTTTAGGTCATATGACCAAGCCTTCCATCTTTAGGAAACCAAAAGTAAAATGAACCAATGAAAAGTTTTATAAACAAGTCACATGACCTGTTATGCGGCATAGGGCTACAAAAAGCGTAGAAAATCCGTTGGCACGTGAGGCGGCGTCAGTAGCGGACCGGTGTGCGAATAGGCCGAAGGCAGCACAACGCGCCGAGATCCGGATGGCACCGAGTTAGTGTCCAGCAAGTTGCTGCACTGGTGTGGCTATCCTACAATGCTGTGCCGAAAGACGGCGTGTCCCGCTGAGTTCCGGTCACTTTTGCGGTACAGTGACTCGAATGCGCCGAGATCCGGATGGCACCGAGGTGGTGTCCAGCAAGTTGCCGCACTGGTGTGGCCATCCTACAATGCTGCGCCGAAAGTCAGTGTGGGGTGCCCCGTTGGCTTATGAGGTGATGTCAGTAGTGGACCGATGTGTGAATAGGTCGGAACCAGCACAAGGCGCCCTGCACTGTTGAGCCTTTTTCAATGCCTGTTTTTTGTTGTTTCCCCTCCATCAAAAACAAAAAAAAAATATAAAACTGTGCAAAAATACAAAAAAATCAAAAAATGTTTAGAAAAGCAGTGCTTGTAAGACTGTCTGAAGCTCTTTTGCACCTGCTGCAGCTTCACTATTGCCCTGGTGTGGCCAAAGATCGCCCATGACATAGGCGGCCGGCTCCCGAGGCCCGGCGGAACTTTTTTCCTTTTCCTTTCTGCTTCTTGTCCCACAATCCGTTTCACCTGAAGACACGACCAGGTTCCTGAATGTGTGCAGGGGGACGCTATTGATTAAATGAAAATGGCGGCTTGACACAAAGCTGACTCAAGCGTTGCTGTTGATGCTATAAAGACAAAAATTGGTTTTCAGTTTGTACATTCTTCAGGATTTTTTTTTCCATCCAAGGCTGATTGAGAGTTTGTAGAAAAATGGCTTCAGATTTTCCACATATTACTCTTGAACATTCTTCCTAAATGTAACAATGTGAGACTCACTAGGAAAACGGCTGTTTATCTTTCCTTTCAAAATGCTGCCAACAATATTTTCTGAATGGAAGACACCATCTTGTAGCATAAAGGGCCGAAAGGGGTTCTGGTCTGGCCGATTGTTGGTGGAGACATTTTGACTATATCTTGGACCTGCCCGGCCTCGCCCAAAATGGCGCCGGTATAAATGGGACTCGTAACTCCTTGTTGTGTACTGGTTGAACAACCTTGATATCACGAGATATGAATGCAGTTTTGATGCTCATGGCGGGCGGGGACGAGAATTGATTGAATATTTCTACATCCCTATTGATATTAAGTTCTGATGTGTTATTTATTACTGTACTATTGAAAGTTCGAATTAACGTCACCCATGGTACTTGCACGCAAATGTATATCTAGATAACTTTTTTGTAAGTGGCCCTGTCGTATTTTAATTACAAAATGCACGTCCACCGATTCCGCAACTGTTAGACATCTTAGTTCTTGCAACCTAATGGCTCGCTCGTTACGTTCCTCTATAATGTAATGTCTCCTCATCATATACGATTTCAGTTTGCTCCGTGGCCGGACCACGTGGTTATAGGCCCGTATTTGTATACTGACATTTCACAATAAAGGTTTTTAAAACAAAACATGGTAGTAGTATTTACATTGGTAAAGTTTTTACTTTTAGTCACTGTTTTCGAATCAGTAAAAGGCAAGTGAAATAAAGCAGTCCAATTACATGACGGATAAAAGGTATAATATGTAGGAACGCAGTAAAGATAAATGGTCAAGGGCAGTTGTGTTTTCCACTCCTGCAACATAAAGTGATCGATAAGAATCTGATAATCAGGCGTATCGGCGACTAAGACAGCAGGCCGAGTCTCTTTTACTCAACGGCTCCGTCATGGAACGAAGAAACGCCCTTTTTCTCGAAAAAGGAATATATTTTACTTGCAGGACAGTTGTAAATTTTCCGGGAAAGTACATTAGCCTGGAATATTATAACATATATGTTTAAAAAAAAATAATGTTCGAAACCAATAAAAAGCGTAATTTTTAGGTCATATGACCAAGCTTTTCATCATTAAAATAACAAAAGTAAAATGAACCAATGAAAAGTTTTATTAACAAGTCACATGACCTGTTATGCTTATGGAAAGGGGCGACCACTCGGTCCCCCCGAACGTATGGTGGAGTACCCCGATCCCCCCGGGAAGCAATCTTGGGCGGGAGGCGAGTCTCGGCTGGTATGCCCAAAGCGGCGTAGCCGGGGCGCGCTTTTTCCCGCCCAAGAGTGGGTTGTCCTAGACACTGAAGCCGCCAGCCACGCCCCCGGAGGCGGGCGGAGGCGGGTTTACGCCCGCCAGAAGAAGGATAAAAGGAGCGACAAGCCAAGGAAGCATCCTCTTGTTCCTGTGCTCTGAAGCTGCACCTCCCCGCTGCACCTGAGCTCGTAACGGAACGAAGAGCCAATTTTGAGCGTTTTAATTCTTGTCTTTGCTCTTTCAGAGAATCATCGTTGGACAATGCCTGGCAAGAAGGCCGGAAAGCGGGTCGGAACCGATCAGATGCTCCGCATGCTCGTAAAAGATATGGCCGAGATGAAGAAGCAGATGGCGGCGAGGAACGTTGCAGGGGGCCCTAAGCGAGTCGTCGGACCAGCATTGCCGGGAGTAGTCCCTAATGGGAGAGGTAGAAGAGCCAGGAAGGGTGCAACTGGGGAAGAGGCCCCGGTTCCCGAGGCTCCGCCGGCACACCCTGAGACACCGACCGAGGAGACGATCCCGGTCCCGAAGGAGGGGCAACCGATTCCCGTTGTAGTCACCCCTGTGAACGGGGAGGATATGCCTCCCGAATTGGCTGCACAGCTGGCAGCGTGGTTGGGGAAAGAGAGTGAGGGCGCTACGGCAGATGACGCCAGGGCAGTAATGAGGCAGTTGCGGCAATCAAAAGAGGCTGCAAAGGCTCCATGTTCTTTTGTTCCCCCGCAGGCTCCAGTGGGTCAACCCGCAGCAGGCACGAGTTCGGCAGCAACTACGGGTACGGCTTCTGGTTCAGGTAAGCAGCTACTGCCGATTGCGGGGGAGGGGTCAGTACCCTCGAGAAGGGAGAAAGTGGCTCAGCATATACCGATTGAAATCAAGGAGAGGATATGGGCTGAGAAATATGTAAACATGTTTTCTTTACTAACTGATCATTACGAGATTGAGCATGTAAAAGCTCAAAAAGAGTTTATGCACCCGAGTGTTTGGCGCGCCAAGATGGCCGCTTTTAGAGTCGATGAGACGATAGGTAATTGGGGCAGAGCATTTGGCATATTCACTTCAATAATGGGGGAGCGGAGGCCCGAACTGTTGGCCGAGTTACCAGTGTACCAGACACGTATTATGGAGTTTTCTCAGACATATGAGGGCAATCAGTGGTTTGGTTATGATAATATTTTTCGTAAGGCCAAGGAGTTCGACACATCTCTGACGTGGGATTGTTACGACTCCATTTCCTGGCAGAAAATGGAGAAATCAGGTATGACAAAAGCGCCATTGTTGGGGGGACACGAGGGAGAGTTTTCCCGCCATTCATCTGGGGCGCCCTTTCGGGCGGGTTCAAGTAACGAGCATCACTCAAGGTCGAATGGCAATACAGGTAAAAAAGGGATATGCTGGAATTTTAACAGGGGAAAGTGTACAAGGCCCCAGGGGTCATGCAAGTTTAGGCACAACTGTGGGGGGTGTGGACAGTCCTCGCATCCCGAGACCATGTGCAGAGCCAAAACGGGTGATAACGGAAGTAGGGGAGGCGCCAAACAGGTCTGAAATAGTCCGAGGGGCGCCTTTACCTACCTCGGTTGATACCATGGCAATGATTCCTTGGCTCAATGAATACCCGGATCATGTTTCCGCTGGGGTGTTGCGAGATGGTTTTTCGTATGGTTTCCGCATCCCAGTGGGGAATTTTCAGGGTAAAGCATGTTGTAGGAACCAACTGTCGGTCCTGCAGAACACCGCGGTGGTACAGGCGAAGATTGGGAAGGAGGTGACCCTGGGTCGGGTTGCTGGACCTTTCGACAGGCCACCAGTTGCTAATTTTGTTTGTTCACCCCTGGGAGTGGTCCCCAAGAAGGACCCGGGTGAGTTTAGAATGATACATAACGTGTCAGCTCCGAGGGGTCTTTCGGTGAACGATGCGATAGATCCGGAGGTATGTTCGGTGCGGTACGCATCTTTTGATGATGCCGTCGCCATGTTGAATCGCCTGGGGCCCGGAGCGCTGATGGCCAAATCAGACATCGAGTCAGCGTTCCGGTTGCTCCCGGTACACCCAGACGACCAGCGTCTCCTTGGTTTTATGTTTCAGGGGCGCTATTACATGGATAAATGTATGCCAATGGGATGCTCCATATCTTGTGCTTATTTCGAGAAATTCAGTTGTTTTCTGCAATGGGTATTCACAAGAATGACGGGGTTTCAGCATGTTATGCATTATCTTGACGATTTTCTGTTCCTTGGGGCAGCCGGGGACCCAGAATGTGCACAGGCTTTAAAAGAATTTTGTGATCTGATGAGTCAGTTGGTGTGCCATTGGCGCCAGGTAAGACTGTGGGGCCATCAACTTCGCTCGAGTTTCCTGGAATAGAGCTCGATTCCGAAGAGGGTTGCTTCCGGTTGCCCAAAGAAAAGGTGAGGAAATTCAGGGCCTCGCTTGAAACATGTATTAGCGAGACTAAGGTGAATTTGCATCAATTGCAGCAGACTGTGGGTCAGTTGAATTTTGCCCTTAGAGTAATGCCAATGGCGTCAGCATGAGAGCACTACCATCTCGTAGCTCCGTCGTGGCCATTCCACGAGCAGACATGGCAGCCGCTCCCCACCAGAAGCCTGCGGGAGTCGGGGGCCCCCAAGACTTTTGTAGCATCTTCACGGCTGAGGGGACGCTTTTGAGAATGGGGCCCAAGCCCTATCAGGGAAGCCTCCGAGTTCCAAGGTGTCCCAGGGCCATTTTAGTGGACCAGGCCCAAAACCGAAGAGCCGGCCGCCATTTTGAGAGTCCTGTGGCAGTCGCGTATCGCTGCACCGCAAGAGCGGGAGCAACTTAACTACATGGTGAGCGAGACGCTGTAGTCGCAAGAGCGGGCGGTAAACAGCTGAATGGCGGAAGAGGCACAGTGTAGCAAAAGCGGGCGGAATGGCAACTAAAACGGTAAAGGGGCGCCCCACTACAGCGTGTCTTCAGGTCAAACGGATTGTGGGACAAGGTCCAGAATAGAAGAGTCATCAAAAGGCAAAAAGTTCCGCCGGACCCCGGGAGCCGGCCGCCTATGTCGGGGGCGATCTCAGGCTACACCGGTGCTATAAGACTTGGGGAGGGGGTCGGAGCCAAGCGTCTTCTCCGAGTCCGTGCCATCACACCGCCCCTGGGGGGCCTCCGTCAAGCGGTTTAGGGAGGTACCATATAACATTGTTTTCAAATGCAGTCAGGTCCACAAACGACCCTCACTTACTTTGAGAATAGTGAAGCTGCAGTAGGTGGAAATAAGCTTCAGACAGTCTTACAAGCACTGCTTTTGTAAACATTTTTTGATTTTTTTGTATTTTTGCACAGTTTTATATTTTTTTTTGTTTTTGATGGAGGGGAAACAACAAAGCACAGGCATTGAAAAAGGCTCAAACTCAGAACTCTGAACTATGGCACCCAACATCCAGGACTTGCCATCCGGATCTTGGCGCCTTGTGCTGCTTCCGACCTATTCACACATCGGTCCACTACTGACATCATCTCATAAACCAACGTAATGTAAATAGTTATTTAATAAAATGTTTTACCCTGTTACTTTGCTGGTGTGTTGTCTATATTTTTAATATTTGCATAGGGTTTGTCGTTATTTTGGGCGGGGTGGGTGACGGAGCCGAGCTGTCTTGCAGCCCTCATGGTGTGGCGCTCAGTTCATCTCACTATTTTCGTATTTCTCATGAAGGGTTGTTCCTAATGTTTCTATTTTAGCGAGGTCAAAAAGAGATCCAATTAGGGGCCTACTGATTTTGCTCGATTACTTTTATTTTTTTACACGATTTTTCACGATTTTTCACTATCTGCAAAGACTAAACAGAGTATTGCGACTTTGTGCTTGTTTGTAAATAGAGAATGAACCAAAGAGAATCAATTGTAAAACAGTAAATGCTTGGATAACAATCAATCAAATGGAGAGACAAGCAGGCACGACGGATTACAACGGGGGTAAAGGCCTGCGTTAACTACTCTTCACTATCTGCAAAGAGAGAGTACTACTAAGAGAAAAGAGGGGAGGGGGGCAGCGTTCAAAGCACATCAGCGTGCATAAACACGAAAAAGTTTTTACCTATCACGTACTTGACATTTTACAGCTTTTGATATTTGCTATAAAAAAACAAATGAAATTCACTGAAAAAACCATAGGTTATAGGCCATATATAGTTAGGAATTTGCATTTACAAAACCTTGAAAATTCACTGAAAAAACCATTGGTTATAGACCATATATAGTTAGGAATTAGCCTTTTCAAAACCTTATTTTACTCACACAAAACCATTGAAATTTCATATATAGTTAGTTCCACTAACTATATATCGCGCACCCGCAATCCACTGCTGATGATGTCACATATTACATCATTCATGACATGGTTAGTGACATCACTGATGACATCACTGATGACATCTCAAATGACATCACTGATGACATCTCAAATGACATCACTGATGACATCTCAAATGACATCACTGATAAAATCACTGATAACATCTCATTTGACATGACTGATCACATCACTGATGATATCATTCATGTGATAATACCATGAACCTCTTCAGACTCTAATATAACCTTAGATACAATCAGTGTAAACAGATAGTCACAGACTGTCACTCATCCATGGAGTTACTCACACACCTAGTCAGTTATGCAAAAAATCAATCACACCTCCATTTTCTCAACTATACAGTTATACACACCTTACTTATTCAAACATATACTAACACATATTTACTTTACTCTCTTATACAATCCCTGATACATGTTCACAATGATCCATACAGCCACTCACACATTCACTGGCTCTTATGCACAGTTATTTATATATGTCAACTCTCACATGTACTGTGTTTTACATATGTACTTACTTTGACATGTAGCACTGAGATATCCATTCACTCACTAATACACTCATGCACAGTCAACCGCCCATACAGCTGTTTCCACATGCACTTTTGAACCCATACATATAGTGAATCAACTACTCAACCAATCAATAACCCATACAGTTACTCATATAGCTACTGATCAACATATGCAGCAGTTTGTAGAACAACAGATATAATGATGCACAAATTAAAACAGTTTAGTCACTAACCCATGCACTCAGTGAGACACATTTAATCACTCACTCATACAGTCAGTCATGCACCTACTAAATCCTTCATCCAGACACTTATACATCCACTCATTCTTCAATATGTAAGACATATTTTAACTTTACAGAAACATACAGTCACTGGATGTTGTCATCAGTGATGTCATCAGTGATGTCATTTGAGATGTCATCAGTGATGTCATCAGTGATGTCACTAACCATGTCATGAATGATGTAATATGTGACATCATCAGCAGTGGATTACGGGTGCGCGATATATAGTTAGCGCAACTAACTATATATGAAATTTCAATGTTTTTATGCGAGTAAAATAAGGTTTTGTAAATGCTAATCCCTAACTATATATGGTCTATAACCTATGGTTTTTTCAGTGAATTTTCAAGGTTTTGTAAATGCAAATTCCTAACTATATATGGTCTATAACCTATGGTTTTTTCTGTGAATTTCATTGGTTTTTTAAAACTTAACATCTGTAGCTGTAAAATGTATTCTTCTTTAAATCCCAAAATATATTTTAGATGTTTATTGATAATTTTTTTTTTTATATTTTTTTTCTTCGCTTCCGGTAAGCGAACCGGGAAGCTTTCCGTTAGCTCATCTTGATGCCGCGACCTAGTCCGCGAACCGGTAAACGTTTCGTTAGCGCAACTGTGACGCGTCGCGGAAGCGCGACGTATCATTGTCACGTAATGCGTCTTATGACGCGCCGCGTTAGCGCTCCCGGAAGTGTTCCGGACCGCGAACCGGAAACAATCCGGGACGCGGCGCGCACCGCGTAACGTAAGCGGAACAGGTCATGTGACTTGTTTATCAAACTTTTCATTGGTTCATTTCACTTTTGGTTTCCAAATGATGTATGACTAGGTCATGTGACCTAAAAATAACACTTTTCATTGGTTCAGAACTTTTGCTTTTCCCAAATCATGAAAACCCCTCCTTCTTTCCTCACTCTGACTTTCATCTTGGTGAGAGAAAGACCATTTTCCTGTAGTTCAGCAATGGCTTCTATCCTTGCTTCAGCTGGTGGACCCCCACCACCACCTCCACCTCCTCATGAGAAGAGAGGACCACCATCTCAATTCATCTCCAACAGAGAGGAGGAAGAGGATGACCTAGAGGAAGAGGAGACAGATGAACCACAGTTTATACAGGAGTTGCCCCGTGTTTCCCGACGGAAAACAAGTTTCATATGGCAGTTTTTTTCAATCCCTTGAGGGGAGAAGAAGGTTAATGCGAAGTATGCCACCTGCCTCATTTGCAAATACAGATTATCTAGAGGCACTGAAAAAAAGTATAGTATGGGAAACTATACTATGCATCGCCATATGGCCAGGTGGCATCCACTAAACTACAGCCGGGCAGAGTTGCGTGACCTGCAAGATAATCCCCCAACAACTCCTGTGGCCAGGTCAACGTCAAATATCTCTTTGACAGGAAGAGAGGCACAGGAAACTGTGCCAAACATACAGCAAAACTTCAAACACATAAAGCTAACCTGCATATATTGTGGTGCTCTGCTCTCATGTGGGAACATGAGCGTGAAATTAATCAACATTGCGTACGAAAACCACAATTGCCCTAACCCACCCAAACAGTAATTTTTTTTTTGCCCCTGTTGAGCCCTTTTCAATGCCTGTTTTTTGTTGTTTCCCCTCCATGAAAAATACAAAAAAAACAAAAAATGTTCAGAAAAAAATAAATAAATAAAACAACAAAAACATTTAAAAAAAAGTTCTTTTCAGAACTACCTCCCCTTTCAGATAAAATTGCTAGAATGTTTAGCACTCTGGCAAGCTCTATTTCTTTTGGTTCGCTTTCCGGTTCGCTGCCCGGTTCGCGAACTTGAAGCGAACCAAAAAAATATTTAAAAAAAAAAAGAAGAGTTAGTATAAGGGAAGTAAACAGAGAGTAATGTTAAAAGAAAGACAGCTATAGGGAGTAAACCAGAGATACTGTTTAATAGATCTATTTATTAATTCAGGATGACGATAAGGTGTGATCTCTCCTGAGGTTTGTTTAAGGTGAGACCTACTCAGGGTTACAGATCAATTTTACACTTGTTGAAGAATACAGAGCAGATAATGCATGTGAAGGCCTACCAATGAAGTAAGTCATGTCCTCTTATTACATCATTCATGACATGGTCAGTGACATCATCAGCAGTGCATTGCGGGTAAAAAGAGTAGAAAACATTTACCTTATAATTCTTGTTAACTTTTTAAAATATTTTTTCATACTTTCAATCTGTAAAAGAGAGAACAAACATTTCCAAAAATATTAAAACATGTATTTAAAAATTAGAAAAGAAAAGGGAAAAGGTTCAAGAAGAAACAGTTTTTCAACAACTTTGACATTTACAGAAGCCTCTGCTTCTCTACGTCCCCTACACAATCCTAAAGATATATATTTTAAACAAACAGTATCGTCATGCTGATGAACTGAGGCCTATTTTGGAACATGGTGCTTCTTTTGCACTGCTGATGTCTCACAATAGTGATGCAATAGCAGCGCAAAAAAGATGTTAAGCCATCATAAAATTGTGTCTAACATTTTAAATGATTGTTTCAGGATGCAAATAAGATGTGTGCTTTCAAGAGCTTTCTTTGAGGTGAGGCCTATTCCTTTTTTTTAAAAAAAACAGTACCCAGAAGTACAGCACTGTAAGCATTAAAATTGACACTTACAGAAGACTCAGTTTCTCCATATCTACCTCACATTTCTAAATGTATATCATAAGTACAAAAAGCAGAACATTAATTATACATGTTAAATGGTTTATTTTTGCTGTTCTCAGAATGTATCAAATTTCACTTAAATCAGTGACTTGAAGGTATTCATCATGTAACAGCGGGGAAAAAAAAAACACAATCAAAATGATTGTGTTTAAAAAACTCATACAACCTAAGAAATCTGAATTCAAAACTCCTTAAAATTAACTTACTTTCAATGACGTCGAAGGATGTCCTATGAACAGCGTCCACTCTGTTGTGCTATAAATATTTTCAGCCCGCCACTTTCTGAAAGAAAACCTCCATCGTTTTGAAAAATATGTTACATACAAGAAAAGACTTCTCACATTCTACCACATGTTTCCACTAGGCCAAATCATGTTGCAGCGATTCACAACTCTTGTAATTCTTCCAATCAAATCCCGTCATTTTCTATTTTCGCAACTTTCAAAAAGAAAACATTTAAGATTATTTTCACAATCCTGGACTACTAATATCTTACCCTTCTTTGTCACTCATGTTCTCCTTTTCCTATGACACTGATACTGCTTACTATGAAGCAGACTTACTTGCATCAGGTTTATATAGTTGGATTTTTAAATTGACATTATAATTAAAAGTTTTGGACCAATAATCTAGACAGCATTGCAGACTTACATTCCCTCTACTTGATGAACCTTTTGCAATTCCTCACAGGAAATCCCGAGATTCTTTCTTTAAAATTTTCGTTTTAAAAACACCAGGTAAGAATTTTTAAGGTCAAACGGCAATTTTTTTTTTAAAGTTACAACGGAATCATTGCAGAATGACCAGCCGTTTCGAGTCTTTAAATAAGCTGTATAATGTCCTGATGTTGTTGAAGGACCATCGTGATAGATAATTGCTACAGTTACAAAAGTCCTTCCTGATATTGACAGCTGAGAAGCCACAAAATTTTTTATTAAAGTTGACAATTTTGATCCATCAGGCCTACATCGTTGGATCATTAAAATGACATACTGGCCATATCTACGTATAAATAATGTTGACATCATTTCAGATTTACATTGGCTACACTCCATGTTGTGATCCGCTGCATTTACTAGCTTATTAAAGGAGACTGATTTACTGTCTGGCAAAGTTAAATATATAAATCTTTCTGAGTCTACACTAGTAGTACTTGATACCATACAGTTCTCGCAGTCATGCTGCCATTGATAAGAAAGCCCAAACAGGTGATCTACATCTACACCCTCATCTTGCAATACATCAAGCATATACATTAAAAACTCCTGACAATCTTGCTGATTATTTTCAGAGAAGTCTGTTTGACCTGAACATTCATCTAACAGATAACGAACTTCAGACACACTTTCTACTTTTGTTCGATCAGTGCTACATTTCTCGAAAACAGAATTCAACAAACAGCATAAAATTTGTTCTGAATTCAACAGAATCTGTTCTTTTAAACTCTCTAGTGAAAAGAGAACATTAACCACTACATTTGCATAGCAGTTGACACCAGAACTGTTTTCAAATTGAAAACCGACAACATCTTCAACAGAATCCACTTTCTTTCTGCTAACAATTTTCGGTTCATTGACTTTTGGTCTTTTTGCTACAACCTCCCTACTATTACTGATATTTCTACGTTTCCGGCCTACCACACGTTTCTCAAACAAAGGATATTGAGGCAAATGTGGCGCATACTCTCTTCTTAACCTATTGTATTCCTTAACACAATCTAGATCCGCACAAATGTTTGTGACATCACAGTCAATCAAGTACAATCCCGATAAAGTTCTAACTCGTGACAATGCCACATATGCCATACCCTCCTTGAACACAGAACTGCCAATATTCACCAATGCACTATCTACATTTAAACCTTGCGATTTATGGATTGTCACCGCATATGCCAAGCAAACAGGAAACTGTTTACGGCGAACATATAAGTCTTTAACAAGCAAAAACCTAGCAGAACAACGACCAATTAGCTGTACTTCCTCAATGCCATCAAATTTAATTTTTACAAATTCTATTCCATCTCTATTTCTGTATTTCTCAAAATCAACAACATTACCCATTGATCCATTTACCAGACCTCTTTCAACATGTAAATTCCTTCTCAAAATGATTCGGCAATTTAAGCACACATTCAAAGTCTTTTCAAAACCCGCTGTTTTAGATATAGTCTTCTCTAATGAATCCAATTTTGATTTCAAATTCTCTGACAAAATAATTGTTGATCCCATATGCTCTATTTTGTCAATAGCATCAAGTTTCACAATCTCTTGCTTTTCTAAATTCAACATTTTGTTGTTGAAGATGGCACATTCTGCAAGAGTTGGCATCAAACATATTCCGGATTTCTTCTCAGTAATTTTCTGAAAAATATTCTCAGGCACAATCTCTTGTTCGGGATATAAATTTGAAAGTAATCGTGCATTTAAAGCTTCTTTTCCATGCTCGGTCACTTTTCCAATTCTAATATCTTGTAGAATATTCTTGTAATCTTCATCCTTCGCCTGACGCATATTTTCATGCAGTTCAGCATAATTGAAGTTTAACCATATATTGACGTTGCCAATGCTCCCTAGGCATTTCCTGGTATCTTCATGCGTGAGTATTTTGAACACAGGTTGACCTTTTACTGGTGTCAGCTGCAGAAGATCTCCGAAAACAATTATGTGTTTGCCACCAAATAACACATCATATTCAGTTTTAAGTACTTCTTGCATTCTCAAATGCACAAAGGCAAGCATGACATTGGAAACCATGCTTACTTCGTCAATGATAAGTAGTTTCATTTTCCTGAAGACTCTTGAAACTTCACAACAAGCATCCCCAGATAACTTGTGGTATTGTAATTTGTTGTCATGCTCCACTGGCAGCATCAGTAGACGATGCAAAGTAATACCTTTAATGTTATGTGCTGCCAGTCCAGTAGGAGCGGTGACAACACAAGACAGCGATGACTCAGTCCTTTCCTGCAAATAACAAGAAATTGCTTTAATGAGGAAACTTTTTCCAGTTCCCGCTTCTCCACTCACGTACAGTCGGACAGGCTTCAACGATGTACATGAGCACTCTTTCTTCTCATGACTTAATCCATGCTCAATTTGCTTGGTAACTTCATCATATATTTTCCTCTGCTCAACGTTGAGTTGTTTTTCCAAGTCTTCTAAGTTAACTGAATCCTCCTGAGCATGTGCCATGGCTCTTTCCACTTCATTCATAGCAGTGGCAGCTTCATTTTCGATAATAGGTCCTCCAAGTGGATCTTGACTCAATGAAACAGAACTCTGACTGTCCTGAGAACTGTCTCTGGCAATCTCGGCTGCAATCGTTGCTTCCTGCTCAATTTCCAAAGTTAGCATTTCTTGATATTTGGGAAAAGCAGGACATTCTATGCTCTCCTTAGCAGCAGTGAAAGAGTCTTCGTAACAGAGGAAATCTCCAAGCAGTTCCTCTTCTGCACGCCAAGGCTTGAAAAGTTGCAAAAGTGCTAAATAGAAAAACTCCTTTTTATCTGGAGATTCGCCACTCAATTTTCGATGGTTTACTAATTGGCATTTTCTTTGCTTGACCAGGCATCCCTCACTTCCAATTACAGCATACACTCCTTTCTCAATATCTTCTTTGATGTTCCTCTTGAATATATAATTTTGTAGAACCTCATATAGACAAACATTCTCAAGGTGACTGCTTCGATTTGGATAATATGTATCCAACATGTTGGTCTTCAAAATGTCGGTACTGTTTGGTTCCTTTTCTGCCAAATACTCAATTTCCCGGACAGGTTTTAGAACTCGATTTCGCGTTGCAGCAAGACCAAGACTCGCCCAAACGATACTCCTGGATTTGGCATAGAGACTTGCTGAAGACAATCGATCAGAACATTCGTAAGCTCCGATTTCTCGATGCGACAACATCTTCAGACTGAAACTGTACAACTTCTTGCTGAGGCTCTTTTCATGGGAAATGTCCTCCCACATATCCTTCAGTTCTGTCTTTTCTTTTTTGGTGATGTAAGATGTCACATACCGAGCCACAGCCATACAGTTGTCAGCCACAAACTGTATATCCATGTTAGCATTCCACATGGACAAAATCACTGGGTTGTAGTCGTTGATGTACTTGGACTCTTCGTTCCTTTTCAAATTGTATGTATTTTTGGGTGATTTCCTCGTCACATTATGTCGCAGTGAAGACATCAAACTGTTCACTCTTCCTTTAGAAATCACCGGTCGTGGAAAGTTGAAACGACATTTGGTGTAGAACTTGTCCTTGTTTCTGAATTTACGACAACAGTACTTTCCACAACGATGGCTTTGGAAACGTAGAACTTGTTCTCTTAGGCTTTTCTTCTCCGTTGCGTTTGGAACAGCACACGTAGAATACTGTTCTATGAAATTCATCACTAAGTCATCCGGATCTGTTCCAAATTTAGGTGCATCCTTGATCCACAACAACATATGTATATGAGGAGCACCTCTTGCTTGGTACTCCTTTCTCCAGAAGAAATCCAACACCTCTCCAAGAGGTGGATTCTTCTTATTTGTGATGAAAGACATCATAGCTTCAAATCTATGATTGAAGTACCTGCATACATTCACTGGATCCAAAGAACACAGTTCTCCAGGTGTCTTGAATTCAATGTTTTCAATATTTCCATTTGCCTCTCGTAGAAATTCAAGTAAGTCTTCCCAGCCATACTCGGCACAGCTCAGAGTGAGGAACCATGTCGGAGTTCCTAAGTTCCTCAGCATACATTTTAAATCACCATGACGACGGTACCAGTACTCATTAGTACCACGCTGACACGCCATGAGATTAATTAAGTGAGAATCCAAAATACTGTCTTGGACATTGACTTTATGCATAAAATCACTTGCCGAGATGTTTCGCATCTGTATACCACTTTTTAAGATGTGGTTCACTGCATATGACAGTCCAGACAGATCGCTTTCAAACAGGAGATGAAACAAATAGGGAATGCATTGACGAAACCTAGGATCTTCTGCATACAATCGTAAAGTCCGGTATTCAGACGCAGGAATTTGATGAGGTCGCTCATCATATCTTCCTCCTCGACCTGTGGGAAATAGCTGTGGGAAACACCGAGCTTCCAAACTTTCCTCCCAAACACTAATGGGACTCCCTTTGGCATTTGAAACAACTCAATAGCATTCCCCATGACTTCCTTGGAATGCAAAGGATGAACACTATAATGTTCATATATTTCTTCACTTTTAGAGGCCTCTACTTTCTCAATTTGGCCAGCACACAAATCGCTATCCTCTTCACCACTTACTTCCTCTTCTGCAACATATACATTCTTATAGTACTTATTATTTTTCTTCAAATACAATGTTGCCTTTTTGACTTTCCTAACATCCACTAAATCTTGCCATATTTTCTTATTCTTTGTCGGAACCCCATTAACCAAGATAACCAGAGGTTCCTCTTCCACTTTTTCTACTCCAATTGTGTTAATGTTTTTGTTCAAATCTAGAGGCAAATAAACAACTCTTCCCTTAAATCCTCTCTGTAAATCTGCTGGAGGCAACTTCCCTGTCTTTGGCTCCATTCTTACAATAGCCTGAAAGGGATGGATACTTTGAATCAAAATAGATTCATAAGTATTTAAATCCTTCAATTCAGAAGGAATCTCAACCAATTCCAGATTATTATGAACTGCCCTAGCAGGCATCTGGTTTTGGTTTAATTTATTACAACAATAAGTACACACACGTTGATCCGATCCCAAATCAAAATAATTTTCTACCATCAAGTATGTGGCAAAATCCTTCCATTCACTATTATTTTCCCTTTCACTTTTTGCATATAAATCCACTAACTTAGTCTGATTCTTATAATAAGTGCGTCGACAACATACACAAGTGAAATTAGGCCTCTCACTTGATTTCATCTGAAACGTAGCAATTTCCTTCTGAAAATTATCTGTACTGGAAACCTGTACATTATCTTCAACATTACCCTCTACTTCTGGGTCAATTTGAACATTCTCATCTTTACTACCAAAGTAACAAAACTCAATTTCTTCACAAATATTCTTCACATCTATTTCAGAACCATGCAAAAGAGCAGCACATAATTGTTTAAGCATAATTGCTGGACTCTTAGCATAATACAACATTCTCACTAATTTTCTCACTTTATTATGATGCACTGCTAGCATCCTGAAATGATGAAAAACACTCTGGCATACTCTCCTGGAAAGACAAGCCAGTGAATGACCACGCAAACCTGTCATTTGTCTCACTCTGCAAGGATCTAAATCTTGCAACAACTTCATTTTCTGCTTCAAACTTTTCTTATTAAATGTCCGTATAAAATCACAAAGCAAATTGATAGAAACCTGTCGCACACTGCAAATAGAACTACACTTCCAAATGTACACAGGACCCTTAGGACGTCTTCCTAAAACCTCATCACTTAGCGCCTCTTCTGTCTCTGTTGTCACAAGTTTTTCTTTTTCAACTGGACAACCATCCTTCACTTCATAAGCTCGACCACTGGTGTCAACTGCAAACACCAAATCATTATCCTGAAAATAACTCTCCTCATTAAAAAATGCCTCACAACTTGAACTATGCATCCATTCTCCGGAAAAAACTTCACAAAAGTTACTACGATTTACTACTCTCTTCCATCTACTTTAGTTTCCTAATTCTATTGATTACCAAAATAAACAACTTTCGCTTAATTTCAAAAGCATGATCAATAATTTTCTCTACATTTTTCTTCTTCTTATAAAATGCCACTTTCTGTTGGCCTTTCTTAATATTTTTTAATAAATTAACTATTATCCTGTTACGGAACATTCGTTTTCGAATGTCCCTAAACTGTTGTTTCCTTCTACTATCATGCACAGAGTTATCTCTTCCTCTACCAGTAACATTTTTGATGGGTCTTTCCTTTCCATTTAAATTGCTTTTCTTTTTCTGAACTGAAACATTTTTTGGATAAATACTTTTTTTACTAAAAATATTTCTTAAGAATGATTTTGTGCTCTTACCCGGAGCTTTCTTGGTGTTTTGAAAAGTATTTGGGGAAGAGGACTGCTGCAATAAAAGATCATCCTGCTGTCTTTGACGTTTTCTAGCCTTTCTAATTCGATTTTTCGTTGGCATTTTTCAAATTAAGAAAAGATCTGCAGTTGAATCTGTGGAAAAATATAATAAAAAATGTTATTAACCACTATTACCAAACAGTAAATGAATAACAGTCATCAAAAACGTAATGCCCTACTTATTATTTAACATAGCAAATCTTTTGCACCAGCACTGCATCACAAAAATGACACACAGTGGTACAAAACAGGCATACAACAATCATAAATCTCTCCCTAATATTTTAAATGATTAATTCAGGATGACGATAAGGTGTGGCCTATCTAAAGGTTTGTTTAGGCCCAGATCTTTGGACTGGGGTGAATGTGTGTCATTGATCCACATTCGGTCCATCACCTGTTTTGTTTGTTTGAGGTGAGGCAAATTTAGATTTTGATTATGCCCTTACACCATTTTTGGGACATTATTAACATGCCTATGTAACTCCCATAATCAAAATCTAAATTTGCCAACCGCAAGTGGGAGCGTATTTACAAGAAACTTGCCCCATGAGGTACGCTTTCCATTTAAAAAGGGTAAAATAACATAATAGACACTCAAATGCCTTATAAATATGACCCAAAACAACCTATGAAGCTCTAGCAGGACATATCCAGAAATGTAATTGATTTCAAAAAATCGTTTTTAAACACAGCATATAAATCAATTGTATACCTGCATTCAAGAGGAAATGACTGAAAATGTCCTTGAGACACATGAACGCGTTTTTTGGAATGCCCTAACACCATTTTTTTGACATTATTAACATGGCTATGTAACTCCCATAATCAAAATCTAAATTGGCCAACCGCAAGTGGGAGCGTATTTACAAGAAACTTGCACCATGAAGAACGCTTTCCATTTAAAAAGGAAAAATAACATCATAGACACTCATATGCCTTATAAATATGACCCAAAACAACCTATGAAGCTCTAGCAGTACATATCCAGAAATGTAATTGATTTCAAAAAAATCGTTTTTAAACACAGCATATAAATCAATTGTATACCTGCATTCAAGAGGAAATGACTGAAAATGTCCTTGAGACACATGAAAGCGTTTTCTGGAATGCCCTAGCACCATTGTTTGGACATTATTAACATGGCTATGTAACTCCCATAATCAAAATCTAAATTTGCCAAGCACAGGTGGGAGCGTATTTACAAGAAACTTGCACCATGAAGAACGCTTTCCATTTAAAAAGGAAAAATAACATCATAGACACTCATATGCCTTATAAATATGACCCAAAACAACCTATGAAGCTCTAGCAGTACATATCCAGAAATGTAATTGATTTCAAAAAATCGTTTTTAAACACAGCATATAAATCAATTGTATACCTGCATTCAAGAGGAAATGACTGAAAATGTCCTTGAGACACATGAAAGCGTTTTCTGGAATGCCCTAGCACCATTTTTTGAACATTATTAACATGGCTATGTAACTCCCATAATCAAAATCTAAATTTGCCAAGCACAGGTGGGAGCGTATTTACAAGACACTTGCCCCATGAGGAATGCTTTCCATTTAAAAAGGAAAAAATAACATCAAAGACACTCAAATGCCTTATAAATATGACCCAAAACAACCTATGAAGCTCTAGCAGTACATATCTAGATATGTAATTGATTTCAAAAATCGTTTTTAAAAACAACATATCTGTTTCAGCTTACATAAGAGACCATGGAATGGGCTCCATGTACAACAATAACTTGTGTTACTGCATGCCAGAATGCTACACCGAATATGCAATTACAATTTCTCAAAGAAACAAAATCTATTTGTATATCACTAGAGACAAAGCCACATTTTAAAAACACAGCTTTCTTCATCATTTTCTCCTTAAATCATACTATTCTCTATCTAAATTAAATAAATCTTTTCTCACCTTAGCAAATACTTTTTGAGTTTTGAAAACAGTCTCAGAAATACACCAAATTGTCTTCAGCAGAAGAAAAAGGATGCACTCCAGAGGCTGCAGCTATTGAAAGCACAGAAATACAGATATTCATTTCACATATCTCTCATATTAGCCAATCATAACTCTTCCCTCACTTTTTTCAAATCAAAACCCTTCCCCCCTCTGCCCTCTCTGCCTTTTTTCCATAGCAACCACCTCCTGGAAGACCTCTCATGTTTCCAAATTCACACAACAATGTTTCAATTGAACTCTGAACTCTCAGTGCACCTGCGTATCCAGTGCAATCTTTCATTAAATGTTTCTTCCTTGACCATTCAAATTACATCTTTCAAAGAACACATCCATGCACCCTAACTTTCTGTTTTCAGAAATGGAAATGCACCAATCACTGCTAATGAATCATTAGCATTGGAAATCCACAGTTTTTTTTCTTTACAAACTCCTACTGTTTAAACTGCCCTTTCATTACCACACTTCATCTGACTGCAGCACAACCTTCTCCCACCATGTTTAATGTCTGGATTGTTGGACATAGTTACATCCACTGGGCTCAAAGGTATGCTGAGAACAGAAATTTACCTAACCTCAATTTACAAGATGTGGAAATTAAGTGGTTGGGCCAAAGAGGATTAAAATGTCACCAATTGATACCATTGGTGAAAACCTTTATGCATTTGCCAAAACCTGACCTGTTAATTGTGCACTGTGGAGGTAATGATTTGGGCACTTTGACTGGGGTAGGTCTGGAAATGCTTTTAAAGGACACCTTTGAGCAATTAATGGCACTTTTTCCTCAAACTGCCTTGGTATATTCCAATATATGCCAAAGACAGAAATGGAGGTGGTCCAACCAATTTTGTCCACAAATTGAGAAAGCGAGGAAGCATGTAAACAAATCTGTTTCAGCTTTCATGAGAGACCATGGAATGGGCTCCTTGTACAACAATAACTTGCGTTACTACATGCAAGATATCTACAGAGGAGATGGAGTTCACTTCTCAGATGAAGGCAACAGAATTTTCATTCTGAATTTAAGACTGTGCATTGGTAACTACTTATAAGTACCTAAATGTACCATAAACCCAAAAGCTCTTCTCAGAGCTACCCTTCATCTGATCACTCACAATTATTATTTTTTTCTAACTTTTTTCACTAATTTTCCACAAAATACGCTCCCCGGGGCGCTACCCGGTTCGCGAACCGAAAGCTAACCTCGCTGAATTTTTTTTTTAAATGTTTTTTTTCCGCACATATAAGCCTCCTCAGCCACCCTCAGAAAACCTAGGGGGTCAAGATAAGTCTACCATGACCCCTTCTACCCATTCTAAACATTATTTGCCCTCCATCTTGTATCTTAATGCGACCGAAACACAAAATGGTGGACTCCCGTGACGCTTAAGGTTCGCGAACCGAGCCGCTTTCCGGGAAGCGGTCCTAAAAAAAGGTGGGAAAGTAATTTACAGAAAAACGACTAGAGACACTCTCACCAAATATAGATTAGCTCATACTACATAACAATCCCTTTCATTTTCACAAATTTTATTGAAATTTCATTTAGCCATTTAGCCTGTAGACCTCTCTAAGTACCGTGAGGTAAATTACTTCACAAAACACATCTGAAGTGTTGGAATTGACAACCAATGAAAATGTTACTTTCATTTTCAACTTTTATTACCTGACATTTGATTGGTTATATACCTGAATATATATAAAGGAAGAGAAGGAAACACAGCCATTTTGACTGCTACTTCGTGAAGTGCACAACAAAAAATCAACTGATAACTTCAACTTATATTTAAAAGGTAAGATATTATTTATAAAACTTAAGTATGTTCTGTACTGAAACCTAATTAGAAAAACATTTTCTGAGAATTATATTCTATCACTCTGTAATACTTATAGAAAAAAATAGACTACTCTGTTTTAGTTATGGCAGAGCCATTCCAAGAATTTGCAAGACCATAGGCTAAAAAGGAACGTGCGCGAAGCCCCCTCCAATTTACATAAGTGGCCCCTTGCAAGGAGACCATTCACAGGCACTGAGGGGGCCCCATTGTCCAGCATTTTGACGCCCCCACAGTTTTAACTTTAAATCCACACGCATATCTCACACCTTCATAGGTGTGAGAATTGATTGTGGTCTAAAAGTTAAAACTGTGGGGGCGCAAAAATGCTGGACAATGGGCCCCCTCAGTGCCTCTGAATGGTCTCCTTGCAATTGAGGGAGTGTCTCCTTCTCCCTCCCCTATTCCTCCTGACACCATCCATGGGAGGCCCAAGGAGGGGGCCCCCTGCAATAGACCTTAATTGCAGGCGACACCTTTCTTTGTAAAAAAAAACACTATATAAATAACCAAACTGCCAATCTGTACTGAAACCCAACAATGCCCTTTCTGTACTGATATATTTTTTAAAAATTCATTTTTCAGAATTGAAAATGGAAGAACAACAAAACAACATGAAAACTGAAACAGAAGAAAAAATTGAGACACAAGATGACATGGATTTCTACGACGACACAATAAATAATGAACTTGTGCAATGCGTAGATGCAGTAGATTTTCTACTAAAAAATGAAGAAAAAAATGATCAGGATTTTTTAGATTTTCTTTTAAATTTTGAAAAACAAAATGAGAAATAAATTTTAATTTCTTAATTCAAAAATTGTTTGACACATTATTTATTTTTATATGTTTATTGAATGTTAAAAGTTTAATGAATTATGACACACAATCAAAATTTAAAAAAAAAATACTTTTAAAATAAAGAAAACAAAAAAAAACAACAAAAACAACAAACAATTAACATACAGTATTAGAAAAGTCTATCATTCTTTTATCCTTATAGTACGCTGCCCAGAACGCTTTCCGGTTCGCGAACCTGGCGCTCAGCACGCAAAAAAAAAAAAAAAATGTTTTTTGACCCTCCTGGGCCCTTTTAAAACCTCCACATAAAACCTAGGGGGTCAACGAGGATCTACTATGCCCCCTTATGGTAATTTCCCCCTTTGTTTTGGCCTCCTCTTGTCTCTCGATCCTACCGAGAGACAAGATGGCGGCCGCTCCGGACTGTTTAGAATGTTGACAGACACCGGAGAGCCAATCAGCTTCGCTTCGCAAAGTTCCGATACGCGAAAAGTTCGCGAACCGGAGCGCTGCCCGGAGCGCTGTTACAGATATATATCTTGTTTTAAACGTTAATTTCTCAAAATCCACTGAAGCACATATATTGAGACCTAGCAAAGGCACATCGGGCTAACAGTCTCTACAATTTTCCCAAGTTTCGTGGAAATCCATTCAGCCGTTCGGGCTAAAAGTGAGGCCAACCGCCCTATGGAAATTAACATGGGAAAAACGCGTTTTGGGACCCTCCTTTTATCTCAGCCCCCCCTTGCCGAAACCCCCCCAAATTTCCAGGAGCTGCTCAGAAACAAAATGTGCCATTTTCCAGAAAATTTCAGCCAATTCCGTCCACAAACGCCAAAGTTATTAGACATAGAATTTTCAGAAATCCCGTAGGGAAAAAATCCTAACTATATATACCTACTGGCGACCGCCAGTAGGTAATATATATATATATATATATATATATATATATATATATATATATATATATATATATATATATATATATATATATATATATATATATATATATATATATTGGACTTGCTTAGTTGACCGCACCCCAGGAGTTTAGCGAGGTACCGTATTCAGCAAGCCCCCAGGGTCCTATCGGACAGAGTAATATGAGATGGAGTCCCGCGTGGAAGGCAGGACAGAGCGCGAGGAAACACTAGAGATTTTCAGCGTGGAGTTCTAATTTTCGCTACGAGCTTGCTGTCTCCCTCAGAAGTTCCGAAGTAAACTCTGGTGCTGGGCACCGTGCAACATTGTTGCTTTACGGTGAGGATTTGTGGCTATATTGTCGCGGTGAGGATGTCTCCATTCCTGGCTTAATGACTAACTTTGAACGATTTCCCTTTGGGCAGACTATACACCATGCAAAACCATTTTGGTCTTATTTTATGATGAGCGTTTATGTGTTCCTCGTTACTCCGACAAATCCCATGAGGAGTAAGGAAGACAATGGAACTCCTGCAATAACGCTTTTATTGAACTTTGTGTGGAGATGCTACGTGCAAATTTACTGTGCGTGATTTACTGCACGTCATTGTCATGTACATTTGGGAAAGTATTATTATCTTCAAAGTATAACGCTTCAAATAATGTTTTAAATGTCCCGATTAGACACACTTTAAAAGAGGTCTTTCAAATGATTATACAACTATTTCAATAGCATAACATATGTTGGCAGGTCTAATGTTGTTGACAACGTACAGCGCTAGCAGTGCAAGTATTGTGACATGGATCACTTTGATCACGGAATTTCCCAAAATGTGTGCACAATACCATAATAGGTTAAGCGCGCTCAGTTGTATTATATGTGTTAAAACATTCCTGTTTGCTAAAGTTTTCGTATTTTGAAAGCAGTACCTTTTCTATGTTCATGATGTGAGGGTTTTTTAAACAGTTGGTAATTATGTTAATTTACTTATTGAGAAAGGCTGAGTGGAGCCGAAACGCGTCTCAGTGAACTTTTACCAGGTTTAGAGACATCACGCTTCATTAAAACAGCCAATGTGTGAATCTTCGTGTGCGTGCCCCTTTTTCGTGTGTGAATTTGGGATTGGAGAGGATATATATATATATATATATATATATATATATATATATATATATATATATATATATATATATATATATATATATTCACTGAAAAAACCATAGGTTATAGACCATATATAGTTAGGGATTAGCATTTACAAAACCTTAATTTACTCGCACAAAACCATTGAAATTCGCATATATAGTTAGTTGCACTAACTATATATCGTGCACCCGCAATCCACTGCTGATGATGTCACATAGTACATCATTCATGACATGGTCAGTGACATCACTGATGACATCACTGATGACATCATCCAGTGACTGTATGTTTCTGTAAAGTTAAAATATGTCTTACATATTGAAGAATGAGTGGATGTATAAGTGTCTGGATGAAGGATTTAGTAGATGCATGGCAGACTGTATGAGAGAGTGATTAAATGTATCTCACTGAGTGCATGAGTTAGTGACTAAACTGTCTTAATTTGTGCATCATTATGTCTGTTGTTCTGTAAACTGCTGCATGTGTTGATCAGTAGCTATATGATTAACTATATGGGTTATTGATTGGTTGCCCAAGTATTTGTATGGGAGAGTGAGTGTGTGTGTGTGGGTGGCTGGGAGGTGTGTGACTCTGTGCATAGATGTGTGAGCAGTTGATTCACTAGATGTATGGGTTCAAAAGTGCATGTGGAACAGCTGTATGGGTGGTTGACTGTGTGCATAAGTGTATTGGTGAGTGAATGGATATCTCAGTGCTACATGTCAAAGTAAGTACATATGTAAAACACAGTACATGTGAGATTGACATATATAAATAACTGTGCATAAGAGCCAGTGAATGTGTGAGTGGCTGTATGGATCATTGTAAACTTGTATCAGTGATTGTATAAGAGAGTAAATATGTGTTACAATATGTTTGAATAAGTAAGGTGTGTATAACTGTATAGTTGAGGAAATGGAGGTGTGATTGATTATTTGCATGACTGACTAGGTGTATGAGTAACTCCATGGATGAGTGACAGTCTGTGAGTATCTGTTTATACTGAGTGTATCTAAGGTTATATTAGAGTCTGAAGAGGTTCATCGTATTATCACATGAATGATGTCATCAGTGATGTTGTCAGTGATGTCATTTGAGTTGTCATCAATGATGTCATCAGTGATGTCACTGACCATGTCATGAATGATGTAATATGTGACATCATCAGCAGTGGATTGCGGGTGCGCGATATATAGTTAGTGTAACTAACTATATATGCAAATTTCAATGGTTTTGTGCGAGTAAATTAAGGTTTTGTAAATGCTAATCCCTAACTATATATGGTCTATAACCTATGGTTTTTTCAGTGAATTTTCAAGGTTTTGTAAATGCTAATTCCTAACTATATATGGTCTATAACCTATGTTTTTTTTCAGTGAATTTCAATGGTTTTTTAATAGCAAATATGAAAAGCTTTAAAATGTCAAGTACGTGATAGATAAAAACATTTTCGTGTTCATGCACGCTGATGTGCTTTGAACGCTGCCCCCCCTCTTTTCTTTTAGGAGTATTCTCTCTTTGCAGATAGTGAAGGGTAGGTAACGCAGGCCTTTGCCCCAGTTGTAATCCGTCGTGCCTGCTTCTCTCTCCATTTCATTGATTGTTATCCAAGCATTTACTGTTTTACAAATTGGTTCTCTTTGGTTCATTCTCTATTTACAAACAAGCACAGAGTCGCAATACTCTGTTTAGTCTTTGCAGATAGTGAAAAATCGTTTTAAAAAACAAAAGGAATCGAGCAAAATCAGTAGGCCACTAATGGGATCTCTTTTTGACCTCGCTAAAATAGAAACATTAGGAACAACCCCTCATGAGAAATACGAAACTAGTGACATGAACTGAGCTCGACACCATGATGGCTGCAAGACAGCTCGGCTCCGCCACCCACCCCGCCCAAAATAACGACAAACCCTATGCAAATATTATAAATATATACAACACACCAGCAAAGTAGCAGGGTAAAACGTTTTATTAAATAACTATTTACATGGCAGCCTGCTGCAACATCCATCACTATTCCTGTCGAGGTTGCATAGCTGGCGGCCTAGGGATAGAGAACCGTTGTGCAAATTGCCCGGGGACGACACCATGCGCCAAGACTCGTCCCCAGTACATCCAGAGCTGATGTCCGAAAAGTTGTGTGTGAGGATGCCTTGCTGATGCCGCCACCCCCACCACCACCTTTTTGTTGCCTGATCCGGCTAGCTCAATCGATCGAGAATGAAACTCATGCACTCTGATCTCCTTGGCCTCAGTCAAGCATCAATAGTAAGATTTTCATATGTGAGTGTAGGTTCATGGTTTTCCATCCACAGACTTAAAGCCTGGAGTGGGAGTGAAAGAACCATAACTAGGTAAGAAGGAAGGCAGACGCTGTGGGAAGGACTCTAGATATGGTATGTTCCTTGGTCCCTGAGTTACTTCGATGTCACTGCCTTGCACAAATGGCATAAGTCCTGGATGTTGGGTGCCATAGTTGAGGGTTACGAGCAGCGCTTGTAACACTGTCTGAAGTTTATTTGCACCTGCTGCAGCATCACTATTCTCAAAGTAAGTGGGGGCTGTTTGTGGACCTGACTGCATTGGAAATCAATGTGATGCGGTGCCTCCCTGAACCGCTTGACGGAGGCCCCCGATGGGCGGTGTGATGGCGCGGACTCGGAGTGGGCGCTTGGCTCCGACCCCCTCCCCAAGTCTTGTTGCCCTGGTGTGGCCTGAGATCACCCCCAACATAGGCGGCCGGCTCCCGGGGTCAAGCGAAACTTTTTGCCTTTTGGTGACTCTTCCATTCTGAACATTGTCCCACAATCCGTTTGACCTGAAGGCACGCCCTGCGGTGCCCTGGTCCAACCATCACATATTCCTGCGCCAGGAGACGGCGTGGGATGCACTAGAAGGGAGAGGCGGCGCGAACGAGCCTCCCCCACCTCCCCAGGTGGAGGTTTCTCAGGTACACCCCAGCGCTTCACGCAACCAGCTGAGTTGCGCCCGCTCTTGCGGCTACAGCGTCTCGCCCACCATCCACTTGAATTGCGCCCACTCTTGCGGTGCAGCGATAGGCAGCTGCAACAGGACTCTCAAAATGGCGGCCGGCTCTTCGGATTTAGGCCTAGTCCACTAAAATGGCCCTGGGACACCTTGGAACTCGGACGCTTGACTGCTAGGGCATGGACCCCATTCCCAAAAGCGTCCCCTCAGCCTTGAAGATTTTACAAAAGTCACCGGGGGCCCCGACTCCCGCAGACTTCCGGTGGCGAGCGACTGCCATGATTGCTCGCGGAATGGCCACGACGTAGCCACGGGGTGCTCTCATGCTGACAACAGCTTCAATCTGAAACATGCCAAAAACACTGTAGACTACCAATTCGATCAGTTCCGGTGGAGCCCCAACGTGACCCGGTAGAGAAGAACTTGCCCTCCCCTCTTTGACTGATTGTTCTTGTTGCCTGTCCCTTCTCTTGTCATTTAACAGAACTTTTTGGACTGCTGAAAGGGGTTGTGTTCCGACCGCTGGTTGGTGGAGACATTTTGACTATATTCTGGACCTGCGTTGTCGCGTAATGCGTCATATGACGCGCCCCGTTAGCGCACCCGGAAGTGCTCCGGTGCGCAAGGCGCAGCTTCCCGGAAACGATCCAGAGCGCGGCGCGCAGCTCGTAACGTAAGCATAACAGGTCATGTGACTTGTTTATAAAACTTTTCATTGGTTCATTTTACTTTTGGTTTCCTAATGATGGAAGGCTTGGTCATATGACCTAAAAATAACACTTTTCATTGGTTTAGAACATTTTTTTTTCCCAAATGATGAAAGCCCTACCTTTTTTTTTCTCACTCTGACTTGTAAAGCAAAGGACCCAGATGCATTTACAGTTTATCACTAACAATGTTCCAGGCTAATGTATTTTCCCGGGAAATTTACAACTGCCCTGCAAGTAAAATATTCCTATTTCGAGAAAAAGGGCGTTTCTTCGTCCCATGAGGGAGCCGTTGAGCAAAAGAGGCTCGGCCTGCTGTCTTAGTCGCTGATAGGCATGAATATCAGATTCTTATCGATCACTTTATGTTGCAGGAGTAGAAAACACAACAGCCCTTGACCATTTATCTTTACTGCGTTCCTGCGCATTATACCTTTTAACCGTCATGTAATTGGACTGCTTTATTTCACTTGCCTTTTACTGATTCGAAAACAGTGGCTATTATTCAAAACTTTACCAATGTACGTACTACTACCATTTGTTGTTTTAAAAACCTTTCTTGTGAAAATGTCAGTATACAAATACGGGCCTATAACCACGTGGGCCGGCCACGGAGCAAACTGGAATCGTATATGATGAGGGAACAATTAAACTGTAGAAGAACGTAACGGGCGACCCATTAGGTTGCAAGAACTAAGGTGTCTAACATTTGCGGAATCGGTGGACGTACATTTTATAATTAAAGTACGACAGGGCCAATTACAATAAAATTATCTAGATATACATTTGCGGGCAAGTACCATGGGTGACGTTAATTCGAACTTTCAATAGTACAGTAATCAATAACACATCAGAACTTAATATCAATAGGGATGTCAAAATGTTCAATCAATTCTCGTCCCCGCCCGCCATGTGCTTCAAAACTGCATACGTATCTCGTGATATCAAGGTTGGGCAACAAGTACACAACAAGGAGTTACGAGTCCCATTTATACCGGCGCCATTTTGGGCGAGGCCGGGCAGGTCCAGGATATAGTCAAAATGTCTCCACCAACCAGCGGTCGGACCAGAACCCTTTTCGGCAGTCCAAAAAGGTTCCGTTAAATGACAACAGAAGAAATAGTCAACAAGAACAATCAGTCAAAAGAGGGGACGCTTTCGTGAATGGGGCCCATGCCCTAGCAGGCAAGCGTCCGTGTTCCAAGGTGTCCCAGAGCCATTTTAGTGGACCAGGCCCAAATCCAAAGAGCTAGCCACCATTTTGAGAGTCCTGTTGCAGCCGGCTATCGCTGCACCACAAGAGTAGCCGCAATTCAGCTAGATGGCGGGTGAGTCACTGTACCGCAAAAGCGGGCGGAACTCAACTGGAAGGCGAGTGAAACGCTAAGAGGCGCCCCACTGCAGATGAGGTGCCTCCACCTGGGGAGGAGGGAGAGGCCCGTTTGCGCTGCCTCCCCCCCGCCCCCCCGGGCACCCCACGCCGTCTTTTGGCGCAGCAGTGTAGGATGGCCACACCAGTGAAACTTGCTGGACACCACCTCGGTGCCATCCGGATCTCGGCGCGTTGTGCTGCCTTCGGCGTACTGTAGCAGCAAGAGTGACAGCAACTCAGCTGGACGGCGAGTGAAAAGATAAGGGGCGCCCCACTGCAGATGAGGTGCCTTCACCTGGGGAGGCGGAAGAGGTCCGTTTACGCCGCCTCTCCCCCCCCCCGGGCACCCCACGCCGTCTTTCGGCGCAGCATTGTAGGATGGCCACACCAGTGAAACTTGCTGGACACCACCTCGGTGCCATCCGGATCTCGACGCGTTGTGCTGCCTTCGGCGTACTGTAGCAGCAAAAGTAACCGCAACTCAGCTGGACACGCCGTCTTTCGGCGCAGCATTGTAGGATGGCCACACCAGTGCAGCAACTTGCTGGACACTACCTCGGTGCCATCCGGATCTCGACGCGTTGTGCTGCCTTCGGCCTATTCGCACATCGGTCCCCTACTGACACCGCCTCACAGGCCAATGGATTTTATAGGCTTTTTATAGCCCAAAGCCGCATAACAGGTCATGTGACTTGTTTATAAAACTTTTCATGGGTCATTTTACTTTTGGTTTCCTAATGATGAAATGCTTGATCATATGACCTAAAAATAACACTTTTCATTGGATTAAAACATTTTTTTTTCCCAAACGATGAAAGCCCCACCTTTTTTTTTCTAACTCGGCAATCCAAAAAGGTTCCGTTAGATGACAACAGAGGGGACAGACAACAAGAACCATCACTCAAAAAAGGGGAGGGCAAGTTCTTCCCTACCGGGTCACATTGGGGCTCCACCGGAACTCATCGAATTGATAGTCTACAGTGTTTCTGGATGTTTCAGACTGAAGCTGGCGTCAGCATGAGAGCACCACCATCTCGTAGCTCCGTCGTGGCCATTCCGCAAGCAATCATGGCAGCCGCTCCCCACCGGAAGCCTGCGGGAGTCGGGGGCCCCCAAGACTTTTGTAGACTCTTCAAGGCTGAGGGGATGCTTTCGAGAATGGGGCCCAAGCCCTAGCAGACAAGCGTCCGAGTTCCAAGGTGTCCCAGGGCCATTTTAGTGGACCAGGCCCAAATCCGAAGATCCGGCCGCCATTTTAAGAGTCCTGTGGCAGCCGCCTATCGCTGCACCGCAAGAGTGGGCGCAATTAAACTAGATGGTGAGCGAGACGCTGTAGCCGCAAGAGCGGGCGGTAAACAGCTGAATGGCGGATGAGGCACAGTGTAGCAAAAGTGGGCGGAATGGCAACTGAAACAGTAAAGGGGCGCCCCACTACAGCAGACGAGCCTCCACCTGGGGAGGCCCATTCACGCCGCCTCCCCCCCCTCCCCCCGGGGCGCCCCACGCCGTTTTTCGGCGCAGCATTGTAGGATGCCAAGAACAGTGCGGCAAGTAAAGGCCATCACCTGGGTGCCGTCCAGATCTCAGCGCGTTGTGCTGCCTTCGGACTATTCGCACAACAGACCGCTACTGACGAGGCACAGTGCAGCAAAAGCGGGCGGAAAACAGCTGAATGGCAGGTGAAATGCTAAAGGGGCGCCCCACTACAGCAGACGAGCCTCCACCTGGGGAGGCCCGTTCACGCCGCCTCCCCCCCCCCCCGCGGCGCCCCACGCCGTTTTTCTGAGCAGCATTGTAGGATGCCAAAACCAGTGCGGCAAGTAAAGGACATCACCTGGGTGCCGTCCAGATCTCAGCGCGTTGTGCTGCCTTCGGACTATTCGCACAACAGACCGCTACTGACCATTGTTGCTTCTGTTTAAAAAAAAATGTTTTAACGTGTTTACTGTTTATGGTGCGTTGTATATATTTATAAGTTATTAAAGTGTTATAATCCTACTACTTTGTTGGAGTGCTATATATTTTTTATGTGACACATAATTGTGAAGACTTTGATGTACAAAAAGGCATCCCTGGAATCTTCCGCTTCAGGCTCGGTCCCACACACCCTCACAGTGAGAATCCCCTCCCCAATCACAATACAGGATCGTTATCATATAGTAGGAACGTGTGGTGTGACGGATCTCATCGGGTGGGGCCTTGATCTACTGTAACTCCTTTGAAGATGGGTGATTCTTTACAGTTGAGGCCATAAACTACATCCGCAGGGCTAGGTGATAGCCTGGGACCGGCCTGGACAATCAGACACAGAGGAAGAGGAGTGTCAGAGGGTGCGGTAGTGAATAAGGTGAAAGGGAGGTGTCGGGCGGGCACAGGGTGTGATTCTCAGGGAAGAGCAGCGCAGATGGGGGGAGGTTTATGGCCCATGCATAAGACAGAGAGCGGGGGTGACCAGTGCATGGGGGAGATGCTTGCGAGGGTGGGGAGCCATTCTGAGGATCGGCGGCATGCAGAGAGTGGGTCTGGTCAAGGCATCTAAAATGACTGCCGTGCACGACAAAAGTGTGCCATTGGAAAAAAAGCAGGATGGCGCAGACAATGTTTATCAATATGGATTAATTTATAAAAATTATTTTTAACAATATTTTTACTCGCAGTGTCAAAATGGCGGTAAACACTTCCTGATTTCCTTTGAATCGAACGTTAACAGACGTCACGCAGCAAAAAAAAAAAAAAACGCTCACGCGCAGCCGCTGGAAGACAAGTATCAACATATATGAGCATCCTCAGCCACCCTCAGAAAACATAGGGGGTCAGGATACGTCTCCCGTACCCCCTAATACCCATTTCTCACATTGTTTTTCCTCCATCTTGTAATTAAATTAAAACAAAACACAAAATGGCGGATTCCCGTTTCGCGTCCCAGTTCACTACCCGGTTCGCGAACCGGAAAGCGCTTCTACGGCAAAAAAACAATATTTTTTTATTTGCCCAACGGGACCCTTTAATAACCCCAACATCATTCCTAGGGGGTCAAGAAGGGTCTACCTTTCCCCCTTTCATTAAATTCCCCCTTCGTTTTTCTCCTCCTCTTGTCTCTCGATTCTACAGAGAAACAAGATGGCGGCCGCTCCGGACTGTTTAGAATGTTGACAGACAATCAGCTTCGCTTCGCAAAGTTCCGTTACGCGAAAAGTTCGCGAACCGGAGCGCTACCCGGGACGCTGTCACAGATATATCTGTTTTTTAAAATGTTAATTTCTCAAAATCCACTGGAGCACATATATTGAGACCCAGCAAAGGCACATCGGGCCAACAGTCCCTACAATTTTGCCAAGTTTCGTGCAAATCCATTCAGCCGTTCAAGCTAAAAGTGAGGCCAAACGCCCTATGGAAAACTCAATGTTAAAAACGCGTTTTGGGACCCCCCTTTTTTCTCGCCCCCCCCTTGATGAAACCCCCCCAAATTTTCAGGGGCTGCTCAGAAACAAAATGTGCCATTTTCCTGAAAATTTCAGCCGATTCCGTCCACAAACGCCAAAGTTATTAGACATAGAATTTTCAAAAGTCCCATAGAGAAAAAATCCTAACTATATATACCTACTGGCGACCGCCAGTAGGTAATATACACATTCAA